>NC_083770.1:38389811-38597311 GCF_963514075.1 Conger conger
TTGGTGGTTCGGTTGTTATCGGGCCAGGGGCGATTTCAGTTTTTTAAGCATCTTCTGGCAACTCCTCAAATTTAATGCCGGCCCAATGAGTGTTGTTCTCCTCCTCCAGTTATTGCTTTTATTGGATGGACTTTTTTTATTTCTTTCTCCCCCTGGTCATCTTTCAACAGGTTACTTGCATAGATGTCTGTCAAATGTTTAACTCTCTAATGTTCTCTCTCCTTCCCTCTATTTCTCTTTCCCTCTCTCTCCCCACTGCTGTCTCTCTCTTTCCCTTTCTCTCTCTCTCACTCTCCCTCTCCCACTCTCTCTCCTTCCCTCTATTTCTCTTTCCCTCTCTCCCCACTGCTGTCTCTCTCCTTCCCTTTCTCCCTCTCTCTCACTCTCTCCCTCCCTCTTCCTCCCTCTTCCTCTCTCTCTCTCTCTCCCTCTCTCCCTCTCCCTCTCTCTCTCTCTCTCTCTCTCCCTCTCCCTCTCACTCTCTCCCTCCCTCTCCCTCCCTCTTCCTCTCCCTCCCTCCCTCTCCCTCTCCCTCTCACCCTCTCTCTCCCTCTCCCTCTTCCTCCCTCTCTCTCACTCTCTCCCTCCCTCTTCCTCTCCCTCTCCCTCTCTCTCTCTCTCACTCTCAGGCCTCCAACCCTATTGATGTAGCAGCTCGCCCCGGGGCTGTCCCTCACACACTCCTCCAGAAGGATCCACGGGTAAGCCGCCAAAACCGCCATCCCTGCCCCTCCTCCAGCAGGCAACAGACCAATGGCGGATTCCCTGTATTTCACTGGAAACATTTAATCTCGCACTCACAGAAAAAAGGGTTCTGAAAGGGTTCTATGGCTTCATTCCATAGGGGAACCCTTTTTTAGTTCTTTACAGAACCAACTGTCATAGGTGTGAAGTGTGAACACATAAAGAAACATTTCGTTTCTGGAATAATATGGTTCCTATTGGAGATATTTTTAGTGTACTTCGGAGGTGGAAACACACACATTTGCTTAGCTTGTAGCCAAACCTTGTGGAAACTCCTCTTTCAAATGCCACGCCATCACCTAGAGTTCTCTTTGTTAATGCCTTTAATGAATTTAAAAGCCTCAATCAAATCTCCCCAAAGTCTCCTTTTACGAAGCTCAATGAGATTAAGCATCTTAAGTCTATCCTCTTTATCTTTTATACATGGAATTAATCTGGTTGCTCTTCCTGGTTCAGAAGACGCACACCTGCACATGTACATGTGTGTGCCTGCACACGCAGTCACGCCACACAGGCGGCCGTGGAGATGTTTTCCTGCAGTATGAGCCGACACCTGACCCTCACGGTCTCACAGAGATTCTGTTTTACGCAGCCGTCATTCGAGACTCAGAGACACATTCTGACCGGTCAACTGAACAGGGTGTGAAACCAGAAACGGAATACACCGCTCATAAAGCTCGTTATTTTTATTCACGCAGAAACTAAAAACGGAAATGATTTAAAGGCCCGCTCTGTAATTTCGGGAACAGAAACAGTGGTTCCACTGTAGTGGATAGTCAATGAATCTGTTGTACGTTTATGTAATTTGTTTACTCATTCTGTCATATTTGTTCGCAGGTAACGGATCCCTTCCGGACATCAGTAAGAGTAGGTTTCATCGGCTGCCTCTTGGATCACATGTCTTTGAGTTTTCCTGCGTAACGCTCGGTGTTCAGGACTGATGAGTCACTTCTTCTTTCCTTCCTTCCTTCCAGAAACCTGGGAAGTGGTGTGCAGTCCACGTACAAATCGCGTGGCAGATCTACCACCATCAGCAGAAGATGAAGGTGAGCATCTGGTGCTTGTCTGTCAGACTGCCCGAGACGTTCAATCTTTCTTTAGGGTTTTATTTGGGGTGGGGGCACTAACGGCACCATCTGAGACAACATGATTACATTTACATTACTGCCATTTGGCAGACGCTCTTATCTAGAGCGATATACAACAAAGTGCAAACCGTAACCAGAGACAAGTTTCAAGGTCAGATTATGTCATGCACCTTTACGTTATGTTATATTACTTTATATTATGTTACATTGTGTTACATTGTGTTACATTGTGTTACATTGTGTTACATTGTGTTACATTGCTTTACCTGAAAACCATCAAGGGGGGAAGTGCAGTTCTTGAGGAAGTGCTGGAGTGAATTTAGATTAACGTAGATTAATCTGATGAGAAAAACAAACAGCAGCACCAATAAAACACAGTCTTGGCAATCTTTGTTTGCCCAAAGTTGGGGGACCTTTCTCTCCTTTCCTGCCTCTTGTCACCTGGGGGGCCAGGAGGTGGGGGAATTTTCCTGGCCTGTCATTTGTAATTTATACTTCCGCAAGTGTCTTGCGACATGTCCACAATGGACCAACATGATGCAAATTCAATGCAATTTTATAAAAAATGTTTGCAATGTCTGCTTTAACACAGGTTTGCATGGTTATGAGGAATTGAGGGAACAGTGAATTTTGATTTTAGCTGGTCTTTAAGCGTGTACCTCCTCCCCTCCCCCCTCATCCAGCAAATGCAGCTGGACCCCCACAAGCTGGACATGAACGGGAAGCTGGACCTGTTCAGCCGCCCCCCGGCCCCCGGGGTGTTTCCGGGGTTCCCGTACCCCCACGACCTCGCGCGACCCCTCTTCACAGGTCAGTGAGGTCACCCCATCAGACAGGAGAGGGAGCAGCGCGCCGTAACATTACAGCACACTATGTTACGTTACGTTACATTGTGGTCATTCGCTAAACCTTCTTATCCACAGCGACATACAATAAAGTCAAAGTCCACAACCGTAACCAGAGACAATTTACAAGGTCACATTATGTCGTGCTACGTTACGTTATGCTATATTGCATTATGTTACATTACATTACGTTATGTTACATTACGTTTCATTGCTTTACGATATATGACGTTATATTGCTACATTACATTGTTACATTATGTTAGTCACTTTTTTAGACCCGCTTATCCAGAGAGGCGTACACTAGAGAACAGTAAATTACATTACAGTTACTGATGCATTTTATCAACTTACAGTTGATTACACTAAGCATGTGGGGCTAAGGCCCAGCAGCTGCACTGATCTTATCATGGCTACCCCGAGGTTTGAACTACGAAACCTTCCAGGTCCCAGTCAAGCACCTTAGCCACTAGGCTACAGGGTGCCCTGATAGTGTTACTCTCAGGCATACAAGTACAATATCTCCAAGGCGGTGCAGAGGCCCAATTACAATCAACAAGTGTAATGCTAACCTAACAAACAACAATTTGTACTGTAACCAAAGGAGGTACGGTTAGTCGGGTAATTTTACACGGCTGGGCCTATAACATTATCCGAGAGGAAATCCAAGGAAAGAAAGAGATTAGTGAGGTTGGCCGGGGGAAGTGGAAGAGGGCGTTTCGGGTGTCGCTGCAGAATGCGGCGTAAACGGACGTTTGGCCTGAGATCCGGTGACAGAGCGCTCCGTGGCATATGGAAGGTGCCGGTGTCGGGTTCGACCCCTGCTCTGGAGCGAGGGCATTGTGCGTCTCCAGCACACTGCTTTCCGCAGGACAGACGGCCGTTAATATGTGATGAGGACGGTTTCTCAGCGCTGTTAAGTAAAGACATACGTGACCTTGCCTTCCGATGGTTTCCAGGCTGCGCTTGGCTGCAGTACCTCCGCGCGTGTCTGGTTACCTGCGTCACCTGCGTCACCTGCACGCACTGTCCGGCTAACAGCACGCCCCGCCTCATACCTGCCCGCCCTAGTCGTCACGGTAACGAGCGTCTCTGACGTCTGTCTTGCCTCCGCGCGGGGCGGTCCGATTGGCCCGCGGGTCGCTGGCGAAAGATTCCCGCTCGACTTCGGTTTCTCCGTCTCCGTCTCGATCCGCCCGGCTGGACAGGAGCCATCTCCGCCTCGCTGCTCCTGGAGGGTAGCAATTCCCGCATTTGCCGGCGTTCCGGTCCACTTCACCACCGTAGGGGAGCGATCGGAAACCCGCGGTGGGGGGAGGGAAAGAGGGAGGGAGGGAACGTTAATTTCTGTCACTGCGGTCCGGGGAGAAGCAGCTGGCTGGGAAAGGTGTCTATTTTCTTATTTTTCATTTTTCATTGTTATTTATTTCTATTTTATGTATTCTGCAGATGCTTTTATTAATCAAAACATGCTTTACACAATCAGTTTATATAGCTGGATAATTACTGCAGTGATTCAGGTCAAGGGTTACAACAACAGAGCCCCACCTGAAAGTCGAGCCCACGGCCATGGAGTTCACCTTTATTTGTTTGTTTAAAAGAGACAGTGGACAGTTTAACTGCCCCGGACTTAACTTCCAAGCAAAATTTTCTCCACTTGGACTGAGTAACAAGAGGTTTAAACACTGTCACTACCTCTTGTTGCTCAGTCATTGTTGAACGTGCTGCTCACAGTTATTGTTGACCTGTAAGGCCAGCGAGCCGTCAGAGTGAATTTGAAACAAGAGCCAACATGGCGCCCACATGCACGGTAATGGAGCCGTAATGGTGTCAGTGAAGGGCAACATAGAGGCTGTTGCCCTTTAGGTTGTAATTATGTATTATGGTGTTATAAATGAGCGTGTAATTGGCCCTCTCTCATTAACCATCTACCAAAGGCCGGTGAACGAACTGCGGCAGACGTTTTCGTGGAAGAGGTCGACCTCTTCGCACTGAGCAGGGGAAACGCGAAACCCCCCCAACCCGCATGCTTCCTCATGAAGCACACACACGGTCGCACATGCACATGCACACACACTCTTATATATGTTTCAAAACATAGCTTGAGCTGGTGAACCACCTACCAGCGGTTTCAAAACCTTGCTTGAGCGGCTTTTTTCAACAGGAAACACACACATACATGCACAAACAGACTCACACAGCCACACTCACTCACACACACACACACACACACACACACACACACACACACACACACACAAGGAATCCATTGCGCCCATGAGACCCAGCATCTGCTGACTAGGCCTCATTAGTGGCCTCTAAAGCCTGGGACTTTCCTGCCCATCTGGCCTGGTGAGGTCAAGGGGCCCTGGGCCTGTGGGAGAGAACTGCCTCCTTAAGCAACTGCTTGGCAGCCTCCCCTTAAAAATGGAGGTCATCTGTTACCTGTCTCCTCAGACCCCCACCCAGCCAACTCCCCCACCAGCTGTAATCCCCCCCCTAAAAAATAGTGGAGCTTTGGAGTCTCCATCTGTCTTGCATTTCCAGTTTAATCTCTATAAATTCTACTCTAAAATCTCTATTCTATAAATGTATATATACATTTTATTTGACCAGGAAGTCACATTGGGATTAAAACCTCTTTTACAAATGAGACCTAGCCAAGACGGGGTCAAATAGCAGCATAACATAGCTCAATCACAATCACGGGACCATTATAATAGAGTACTATCCATAAGTATGTAGGTATATACGCCACCAAACGGAAACAAATCCTAGCCCTATGGTTGCCAGAGTTGTGACATGAAATATCCATATCCACGACAGCCCTGAATGGTAGTCTTCAGATTACTCGTACAGGTCGGGTTTGTGGACCTAACCGGACAATATAAGAAACTGATATAAAAATAAATAAATAAATAAATAAATAAAATAAAAAAATGTGTGTCTCATCCATCCTCTGGTGGTGATAACTAGCACACGACCACCCTCGCTGAAACGCCGTCGCTCCTGACAGCTCCCCACCTCGCGATTAAAGCTTCCAGCTGTTCACATTGTCCTGTTTACACCGATGCAACATTCTAAATGACAACCCTACATAGACCCCCCCCCCATCCTTATTACGCCTGATAGCCCTGACTATGCCGTCTGTATTGCACTCCTTCCAGGAGCGATTCAGCCCGGCTGTGTCACGCTTCTGGGCGGGTCCAGCAGTGGGACATTTGCATGGATGGGTTTAAACTGGATTAGGCCGTTCTGTTTGCTTTAGCAGCACCGCATCCTGACAGGCGGGGTGGGGGGGTGGGGGGGCAGATTCAGGCTCATTTGTACTGAGCTGAGAGGGAGCTCTCTCCAGGGCCCTGGACGTGTTGTTAGAGGTGGTGATGGATCGTTTGTCTTCTCCCCCCCCCCCCCCCCCCCCCCCAGGCTCCGGGCACCCGGCCGCCTCCCCCTACGGCCCCTCCCCCCACCACAGCGGATTCCTGCCCGCCAGCCACCTGGCAGGTAAGCGTAAGTAACAAGTGCCATTTTATCATCTCTCTTCCTCTCCCCCCTCCTCCTCCTCCTCTTCCTCCTCCTCGCCTCTCTTGCTTCTCGTTTAATCACAGGATACAGCTGCTTTTTATCGCCGTTCAGTTTGGCTGCATTTTAACTTACACCGGCGTTTAAGAAAAAAAAAAGGGGAATAAAAAAGCTCTTCATTTCCAAAGTGTTTAACTGGCGTTTAAGAGCAGTCCTGAATTCGCAAGGGTGCCAACGTATTGCGCCATCTCGAATGTTTCACTTGGGGTTGTTGGAGAGAAAGAGAGAGGAGGGGGAATTTGAATGGCCCCCCTGTGTGTAATTAGCAGTATCCTTAAACAACCTCTGGGCTGGTGTTAAGGGCCTCTCGAGGGCCGGGGGGGCTGTAATTCCCAACGTTACCCCCCCCCCCTCGTCTTCCGAAGTGTGTTTTCTCTAATGCCCCGACGCTCCGTCCTCCGGTCTTACTGCCCCAGAGATCCAGGAAAGCAGGGGCAGATCTTACTGCCCCAGAAACCTACCAAAGCAGGGGAATATCTTACTGCCCCAGAAACCTAGTAAAGCAGGGGCATATCTTACTGCCCCAGAGACCCAGTAAAGCAGGGGCAGATCTTACTGCCCCAGAGACCCAGTAAAGCAGGGGCAGATCTTATTGCCCCAGAGACCCAGTAAAGCAGGGGCAGATCTTATTGCCCCAGAGACCCAGTAAAGCAGGGGCAGATCTTACTGCCCTAGAGACCCAGTAGAGCAGGGGCAGTTGACCTCAGTCTGGTGAATATTACATTTGCCTCCGAGTTCCCGTTATAAAATGCACATTTTCTCCTTGCCAATTGCAGTGCCTTCTGGGGCCTGTTTCAATCCATCCCTTCACAGAATGCATAATGGAGACCTTTGTATTGGGCTGTATTTTTCATTAAGTACGTTGTTTGGGCTCGGTGCAGAGAGAGAGAGAGAGGTGATTTCACAGTACAAGCCTTCCGAATCAATCCAATTTGAGTTCCTGAGCACCTGGCGGACGGGGAGACGTGAGGAAAAATGATTAAACCTGTCGCCGAGACACCCTGAAATTATGTTTTAGGCCAGGGGTGATATTCAGCCGATAACAGGCAGGTATAAAGGCGGTTCCATTTTAGGCCCAAAGAATTGAATTAATTCCTTCGAATTATGCCCTCTGGTTTCTTAAATGTCCCTTTTACTGATATAGTCCAGTAATAAACCAAATTAAAGGTACATTTGCCTGTAGAAAAAGAAGATTTCAGCTGAAATGAAGCTGAATTCAGTGACATGTGAAGCACTGTGGTTTGAATCGACAGACTTTTATCACTTTTGTCATTTATTTTCAGTAGTTTTACTATTGTGATAATGGAAATAATGTACAGAAATTTGGTGTCAGAAATATGGAAAACGAACAACAAATATTTATTAGACTCCAACAAAAAAAGACATTGGTCACTAGAGACAGAATTATGTACCTTTGTAAAAACGAAATCTAGAGATTCCTTTTAAAATAAGTAACTCGAAATAGCCCTGGATATTGTACAGTAAATAAATCCTAACGAATCCCCCAAAACAATCATACATTTATCCAGGAACATAAAAATCTGATGTGAGTGGATCATAATTTGAGGATATAGGACTCTATAGCACAGGGTATTGTGTGCAAAGCTGTAACGGTAGGTATGGATTGTGCTGCAGCTCGGTTTGAAAAGGAAGTAATAACTCAATCTGGAAAATAACAGTCTATTCCCAAGCCATTCCGCTGGCCAGCACACAAACCTCTGCCTGCCACAATACACACGCGCCACCAGCATTATCTTCCCCCCTGAAACAAGCAAGAGCTGCCTTTTAGTTCCTAGCTTATATACCCCCTCCCCCCCACCTCCAACCAGGCGCCCAAGTAACCAGCCTCTGACAGCTCCCCCCCCCGATCCCCCAGCCAAGTAAATCTGGCCTGGGGAGGGGAGGGCTTAGGGAGCGAGAGAGCTTTCCCCCCCCACCCCCTTCCCAAAAAAAAATAAACAAAACGAGAGCTCGCTTGTAAAAAGCAAGAGTGGCCGTTCCAGGTCCTCCAAGCTCCCCCGTTGGCTAATCCCTGTTTGGCATTTTGCAGATCCTTACAGTCGCTCCGGTACCTTTGGTGGCCTTGGCAACCTTTCTACCAGTGCCTTCGGCGGATTGGGCAATCCCACGCTCGGTAAGCCCCTCGGCCCCGCCCCCTCCTCACAGCGAGTGATAAAGCGCTCCTCTTTAGATCACAGTGAGGCCAGCTTTTTTTGTTGTTGGTTTTTTTCTTTTTAAATAAGAAAAAGGCACTTAGCTCTGCAGTAAATGCCAAATAGTAGCTTGGGAAATAATGATTTAGAAATGAATCTTTGAAAGAAAAGCTTCTCCTGCTGCTGTCATCTCTTCTGGTTCTGGCGTGTCGCACTTTGATCACAGATTTGCTGTCTGGTTGCTGCTCATGAATTGAGATTTTTTATTTATTTAAATCAATGAATTCCTGTTCTGCTCCCTGTCCTGTGCTGAGTGTCCCAAGTGGTGTTAATGTCCTGTTTCGACTCCCCCACACCCCCACCCACCCCCCCCACCCCCACCCCCCCAACAACTGCCCTGCCAAATCAGCTGTCCTCTGACAAAATGGATGTCAGTGAAGTACAGACACGGTGGAATGCCAGGCTCCCCCACCGGAGATCTGTTAGCAGATGGGCGATTTACCGACTCTATCCTGAGCTTGGCCAAAGCCTCGCTGGGATAAAACCGGGGGGTGTGGGGGCCCTGGTCCACAGGAGAGGGGGGGTAACTGTGTAAACAGAGGCTAATCTGGGGCTCAGATCACAATCCCCCCCCCCCCTCCCTTACCCCACCCAACCCCAAGCATCAGTTCGCTCATCTGCAGCTGTTTCGTCATGAGTTCTAGATCCTTCCGCCGGGGACAAATGAGCTCATGGTCTCCTCTTCTCCTCCCCCCTGTCTCCCCCTCCCTGAAGGCTCCAACAGCGTTTTCGGGCACAAAGACGGGCCGGGACTGCCTGGGTTCAGCAGCCCCCACCACCACGACGCCTGGAACCGCCTGCACCGGACCCCCCCCTCCTTCCCCACCCCACCGCAGTGGCCAAAATCCGCCGACATGGAGCGCAGCAACTCCGCCACCAACCACGACCGGGAGAGAGAGCGGGAGAGAGAGAGGGAGCGCGAGAGGGAGAGAGAGAGGGAGCGCGAGAGAGAGCGGGAGAAGAGAGACTCGTCCGTGGGAAAGGAGGAGAGAGAGAAAGACAGGTGAGTACTGACTGCTGGCACGTACAGAACGGTCCTCCTCTATTGTTTCGACAATTTGGGCATGTCTCACAGATCTGGGTCAAATTACGTGATTGTTTTGGATTCAAATACTTTTCTGTGCTCGATTGATCTTGCCTGGTGCAGTTGAGCCAATCAAGAGGACCAGAAGGTAGGTTTCCACTTCTTGAGAGTATTTCATAGGTTCCACTACACCAGACAAGCTCAGCAAAGCGTAGAGAAGTAATTGAATCCAAAACGATGACATATTTGACCCAGGTCTAGATCACTTTACTGTACTGTACTGTGATTGTTTGTTGCGTGTTGTGTTATGACCTACCAATGGATTGCAGATGGAGATTAGCTGCAACTAACTCTGGTGTGATGCACTATATTTTACCTTCTGTTACAAAATTTCACGAGTGCATATCCAGCTGAAGTAGGGGCCAGGTGCTGGACAAAATATGTAATTATCAGAAAGAACAAAGACGTTCAAACTATGTATTTCAACGTTTCAACCAGCGAGGTCTTCATCAAGCAAACACGTCAGACAAAGACCTCGCTGGTCAAAACATTGGAAGAATAAACATAATATAAGAATACAGTTTTCAGATTCTGATAATTACACATGGTCCCTGTGAAATAGATCAAATAAATAAAATAAATGTATGCCAATTCAATTTTATTTGTCTAGCGCTTTTCTTAGAATACTGTCCCAAAGACGCTCTACAGGGTAACAGAACAGAATAAACCCCATCAGCCCTGAGCCCCCAGAGAGCTTATGAGGCAAACAACTCCCTAGTGGGAGAAAACCCCTCAAACAGTGGCAAGAACAAAGTCCCCGATGGGAAGAGATCTGGAGAGGAACCCGGCTATAGGGGGATTCCCCCCCCCGCGCTGGCCTGCAGGTTCAGACGGTAACATGTCCTCTCCTCCGTAGGGATTCTCTGGAGCGGAACCGGCACTCCAACAGGTCGTCCCCGGCCTCGGCTCCCGTTAGCTACCAGATCAGCAGCCTGATCCGCAGCAACAGCCAGAGCTCCACCGACTCGGGCCGGCCACACGGGGGCAGCGGCGAGCAGCTGGAGCGCCAGAGGGAGGCGGCCATCTTAGACGTGAAGGTGAAGGAGAGCCGGTCGCCGGGGAAGGAGAGCAGCGGCGACCGTCGGCCGTCGGAAGACCCCTGCAAGCCCCCCCAGCGCTCGCCCTCGCCGTACCCCAAATCCATCGACTCCGCCCTCAAGCTGGGCGGGGCCCCGCAGGCTCCGCCCACCTCCGCCATGAAGGACGGCGAGCGGAAGGACCCGCCCCCCGGCGAACTGATGCAGAAGCTGAAGAACGACATGAAGATCAAAGAGGAGAGGAAGGAGGAACAGGAAGTGATGTTGGTGAGCTCGGAGCCCGCCACACACCAAGCCCCGCCCTCTGTCCCTCCCCCTCTGCCCATCCAGCACCAGCAGCACCCGCCCCACCCCCACTCCCACCCCCACCTGGGGCACCAGCCCTCCCCCCGCTGCAGCGACCTGCCCCACCCCGGGTCCCTGCACCTGCCCCACTCCCTGCCCCTCTCCATGGGCGCCGTGCACCCCATGAGCAGCCTGAACGTGCTGGACCGCGCCCGGGTGGCCCCCTTCATGGGCGTCAGCCCCCTGGGGGCCGGGCGGGACCGCCTGCCCCACCCGGCCTTCCCCTGGGACCCCATCCGCGAGGCCTACCGCAGCCTGGACCTGCAGCGACGCATGGACTTCCAGCTCCGCGCCGAACAGGCGCACCGCTTCCCCAACGTCTACGAGCAGGAGAGGGCCTACCGGGAGCGCGAGCCCCACGACTACTCCCACCACGAGCACCTCCTGGAGGTCCGGCGGGAGCACGAGAGGCTCCGGCAGGCGGAGGAGAGGGAGCGCATGCACCTCCGCGAGGAGCTGGACCGGGCGCGGCTGCACCAGCTCCACCAGTCCCCCATGGAGGGACACCTGCCCCACATGCCCCCGTTCATGTCCCACCTCGGGGGGATGCCCTACCCCAGACTCAGCCCCTCCGGGGGCCACAACGGCCTGCTCAACCGGACCCCCCCGACCGCGGCCCTCAGTGCCCCCCCGCCCCTGGTGCCCGCGGGCAACACCCGGCCCCCCTCTCCCCGACGGACTACCCCCCTCACCACCCAGGACCCCCGGGACTACTCCCCCTCCCGCAATCCCAAAGAAGTGGAGGCTCGGTAGTAGCTCCTGAGACCCTTTAGGAAGAAGTGGAGAGAAGAACAAAGGAAGATTAAAAAAACACTCGATAAAAATTTAACTTAATGATTGCGTTTTAAAAATAAACTGACAAAAATGCACTGCTTTTCCGAAAGAGAGAAGCAAAAATTTTCCATTGGAGAAATTAAGAATTGTAAAAATAAAACTGTATAGCTGGTACAAAGTTTAAAAATTTGTATAGCTTACGAAGCACACAGTGGTCAAAAACTAATATTTTAAGCGACATGATTGGATAATGTCGAGGGCAGGGAGGGAGGGAGGGAGGGAGGGGGGCGATTTTGAGAATATCCAGAGTGTATGTTCTTTACCGACTTAAAATTTGATATTAATATATTAATCAAATACTGTTTTTCACTTTTCACATGCAAAGTGAGATTCTGAAATAAGTTTGTACATTTCCTATCTTCTTTCCCTGTATAGAAGTCATTTTTATGAATTTGTATTTCGTTGTGGTATTCGCTCATGGATTTTATTTCGGGTTTTCGTTTTGTTGAGATTTTTCATTATTTATCCCAGTTCACTGTGAGACGTATCGTTGAAGCCTAAAGTCTCAAGGGGATTCCGGTCTCATTTTTACATTTTGACAGCTATTTTACCATACTTGGTACCTTGAAATACTCAGAAATGACAATGTACAATGTTACATGAAAAGGTTTTTGTTTTTTGCCTTATGAAGATATGCAGACAAATATATATAAATATATATTACGAGGTCTCCTTTTGGTTTCTGTAAAGAAAATTAAATGTAAATATCTTGTTGATATTACTTGGGACAGAAATACCGTGTAAATTTATTAGGCTTTTTAAATGTTTCTAGAAAAAAGAACGAAAGAAAATGGAACCACTTACCACTCAAAAAAAAAAAAAACCATGGTTACAAACGTGGAGTTCAGCGGAAAAAGAGCGAGAGAACGGAGGAGGGGGGGTGTGATCTGCCATCTATGCAAAGAGGCACTGAAGGCCGGTACGGAGGAACACCTGGAGAAGGCGATCGGGCGTGGCAGTCGAGTCGAGGGAACATGGATTTACACGACCTTCTGTTTTCCCCCCCAATTAAAAGCGAAAATAACAAAAAGAAACGACTCTTTCGGATTACGGACAAACTTTACCAGGAGCAAACAGCCTTGTAGCCCCAGAGAGACAGAAGAGGAGGGAACACACTGTTTGGTCGGGCGGCAATAGACATTCTCTGTCGACCTTGTGTTATTGTGCCGTGTTTTTCTTAGACTCTTGTATACAAAAACAAGTAGAGTTTTAGGCGTGCAAAAAAATGAAAAGAAAATTCATGGTTTAAAAAAGTATGAAATAAAAGTTCGGATCTAATATCTATGGTATTTTGAGTCTGTAAATTGTTCATTTTTTGTTCAGAATGTTTTTCTGCTTCAGGTAATGAAGCAGCAGAACATGCATATATAATTACTTTATTCTGAGCTGCATAATTTGCTCTGTGTATCTCTGATTACATTTTAAATTGACAGAATGTAGGGAAATTATATACACATTTGAGAAATTGAATTGTGATTGTATGATGTTCTAAAACGACAGAATAGCAAGCTGTGTCTACCCTTTTTTGAGAGAGCTGAGCTGGGCTGTGCAGTGTGTTGCAGACAGAATATTACTCGGGTGACTTGGAAAACTATTTTAACCTTCCTCATTCTAAAGGAAACTGGAAGATGTTTTCCCAATAGGTTTTTATGCTTTGGGTGTTGGTTCCCACTTCACATATCTAGGAGACAAGCTATAAATGCACACAGGGACTATAGTATTTTTTTTCTTGCTGTATACATCCGAGACAGGCTCAAAATTATTTTGGCCTCTCGGTATTTCACATGAAAATAGCACCCAGTGACATAGTATAATGAAAAGGACTGGAAAATAAAATGGATATTTGGTCGGTCAACAGTGACGTAGCTAAGCATGTGGAACTTGGATGGACCAATTATGGACCAAACCGGGAGGTCTGCGAACTCGTGGGATATTCGCGAAGTTCGCGCTTGGGGCTTGCGCACTCTTTCGTGGGGGCTTGTGCACTCTTTGTTCTAATTTCATTTTAAGTGTAGCCTACTGTCGCCTTAATACAGATTAGGCCTACTTATTTTCGTATGTGAATGAGGGGCCTCGCGTTCCATCACCAGTAAATTGCGGCTGGGGGGAGGGGGGGTGCGAAAGTTCACCGGTTTAACTTTGTCATTAAAAAGCTTAAGCTTGAGGTTTACACCTCTCGCATCTCTTCCGCATTAAACAGGAGGACCTTCCTGCAGATCAATGGGGTTCAGAAAGTGGGAGGGGGGGGGGAACTAATAGGACATCGATTTTGTACGAAAGCAGGTTTTGAGTGTTTGTGTTGCAGGTAAGTGTTATTGACTGCGAGGCAAGCGGCGTATTGACCCGCGGTCTGGACTCATTAACGGGAGCGACGCCTCGGAGGCAGACTATCGGGCGAGAGGAGAGAGGCTTCCCTCTCAAGTCCCGTCCCCTCATCCGTTTCTCTAATAAGCCCTGGAGGCGCTACGGAGCTGTCCGAGGCACGGGGTGCTGTCGCATCGCCGTATTGACCGGCGTCACCGAGCCATCGGTCTGCCTCTCCACCGCCTGACCCCCACACGGACCATTCATCCTTATAATGCCGTGGTTCGCGATCTCGTTTGCCGCGGCCAGTCACACCAATTCCATCCCCGGCATCCGACCGTAATGACAGCTCTGATCAAACCGTTGTGAGCGTATTAAAGGTGTTATTGAAAATCAATGCCCTCGCTGTCTCGCAGACGTGCAAGCAACGGGGTTTTAAGTAGCTCCTGGAAAAGGCTGGCTGTCAAGACAGGGGCCCTGTGTACTGGGAGGACTTAAATTACGATCCGTTTCAATTTAGGGGAGCTGAAATTGAGCCACGTCGCGCTCAGACAGGCACATCTGTTAACGTGCGTGCCTCACTTCGCCACAGTGCGCTTATATTTGTAATCATTCAGTCTCTAGCGCTGCCGAACCTCAAAACCTCTTTAAAGCAGAACTCTTTGGGCTTTTAATTGCCACGGTGGAAAAATACACATGCCCGTTGTGTTACCCTAATCTGGCCTCTTTCAGCCGTGTCACGGCTCCCAAACCAAAGTTCTCTCACAAGCAATGGGCTGTGTGTTTAAGGTATCGGAGTCTTCAGTAATGTAGCTTCACGTAGACCGGCGACAGAATTGCAATTTAGTGATTTATGGCCACGTCAATGGTTTGGCTTATGCGTGGTGTTGGGCGCAGTTGTTCATGAGCACTTGTATATTTTCAGCATCTAATATTCAGCGTCTTTTATTTATTTATTTCAAAATGGCATCCGCCAGGTCACTAAATGTACAGTATGTGCAACTTGTGCAATAGCCAACCAACTCATTTTAAGCTAACTTTCCATAGCCATAGCTAGGTAGCTAGCTTGCAATAATAAGGGTCTTGAACTGCTATGAGCTATTTTAACTCCCATAAACCATGTACCATACTTGGAGCCAGCTGTTTACTGTCGGTGCAGTTCTACTAACGATGGTACTTCCTATATACAAACAAATTCACTTGGTTTTCTGTGGGTTTTTTTATTTATTATATTTATTATTTTATTTTATAAACAATAGTCTACCGTCCTAGGAGCTTTTAAGGGGGCCATTTTGAAACAAAGACTACTGACGGTATCAGCCCTTGCAATTTCCCAAAGAATGGATTATATTGTGTTTTGCTCCAGGTAGGTATATTTATATTCTTAAAGAAAAAGAAAAAGAATGTGTAATTTAACTGGTCATGTGCTAGTCTAGCTGGGTATGAGCTGATCAAACAGCTTGTGCTGGTAGCTTCTGCGCTTGTGGCTAGTCAAACCATGTCAAGCTCGGGGGAGCTGGTTTGAATCGATCAACCAGCCACCAGCTGTTTCAAAACCTAGCTTGAGTTTTTTTTTCCAACAGCGCTGATGATTTATTTGCGCTCTTTGCTGCTCTGTTGCCTTTCACCAGGCTGTCTCTTAAGGACATTAAAATAAATGTAGAGACTCTGCCGAGAGAGATAAGGCTTCGTCTGCAAAGAGACTTCCTCAAGCACATTGTTTTATCATATGTAAACCATCTAAAGCATCCCATGATCTGGAGGGGGAGGGACAGTTTTATTCATTTCACAGATATTATGACAGAGCAGGGAGGGAATAGGAAATTAAGATAGCATCTACATATCTGCACGCTGGATCTATACACAGAGGTGGAAACGCATTTAAAATGACATCATTGGATTTCTTCCCTGGCTCTTTCTGTTACTTCTGTTATTCATAGGCCTTTCAGTGAAGGGAAAACAAACTCGCATAAAACAGCGTGCATTATGCATAAATCAATCAAATAAATATATACATGGAGTAACGTGCATTCTGGGAATCCGCGGGAGGCTGTATTTTTTTTATAGTTTAGAGCTGCAGTTTATGTTAATTTGCTCCCATTCATTTTGAATTTACGCATGAGCAGCTTAATTTCCCCGGACGCCCACATAATCTCAGCCAATTCATTTTTTGGCTTTCTGACGGAGGGCGAAACTGTTGCCTGGTCCTTCGCCGAAGGCTGCGTCGCCCTGTAGCCATTTTACAGACCGTTAGCATCGCTAGCCTGCATCCAAGAGCCACACTTACACTACAGCCAGGGAGTCATTTCCTGTGCATCACATATCAGCAAAATAGCTATTGTATTTTACTCATAAAAACATTTATATGCTCATTAAATACTCTCTCTCTCCTCACTTTGTGAACGTAATGTTTCACCCACAAAGGGCCAAAAATAAGATAATTTTAGGTATTTTAGTCTTATATTCAGACTTAAAATCTAATTTATGTTACTTCTCTGCTAAATAAGACAAAAAGATTGGCGATGAGGTGAGTTTGACTCATTTCAACACTGGCCAATGGGGTAGCACAATTGACAAAGCAAAAAATGACTTAAAACAAGCTAATTTTTTTCTATTTGGCAGAAGAAAAAAAGATTACAAGACTGCAACTCGATAAGACCGAATATTTGCAGTGAAATAGGTGAATACAATTCTAACGGAGAAAACAGAACAGCATTGCAGCGGGACAGAAATGGCCGAAGTTTTTGGGCTGGAATTCCGCTCTGCAGGTCCATCCGAAGGGTCCAGCGTTCGTTCTCTTCCGAAACAAAGACGAGTGCCCAAGGGGCTTCTTTCAGCACAAAGGCGGCTAATACGACTGCCAGACTAATAAAGCAAGTAGCAAATGAATAGTTCCTTCCAAGGCCCTGTTTTGTGTTTTTTTCCTCCCTCTCTCTCCCTGGCGTTTCTGATGCAATGCGTATGAAACGTTTTAAAGAGCTATTTTGCCACTGCCCAAGCCTCCCCCGGCATTGGCTAATGCATTGGTTCCCATTTGGAATGTGTTTTTGAAATGGAGATTGGTAATGAGACTGGAAGCCTGATGATCACATTTGAATTGCTCTGGGCACCCCTGGGCAGCGCGATTTGGGAGGGTTTCCGCTGCGAATCAGAACCCATTTCACCCGGGGGGGGTGGGGGGGTATTCGTGCATCTGTGTTCAGTGTGCTCCATTTGAACCCAGGAGGGGGTGGACAGGAGGAGGGAGGGAGGGAGAGAGGGAGGGAGGGAGGGTGGTGAGGTGTGGAGCCAGAGCAAGAAGTCGGCAGACTGCCCTCCCAAAAAGTCGTTTTTGAAGACAGACGTCGCTAGAGAACGGCCTGGATGACGTGCAGGGGGAAGTGATCTGTTTTTCTCCGTAATGTTTTGGGCACTGTGACCGACATACAAAACTGCGCACAAAGATTTTATTGTATTTTTTTATTACTTAATAAAGAATAAAATAATTACAGCAAATCATTTCTGCAAATGGCACTTTGGTAAACAGAAAAATAGCATGCAATAAGGGTTGTTGTTTTTTTTTATTACTTGGTAGCTAAATAATACATGAAATGGAGCAGTTTGCTTGCAGAAATGTTGGGAGCGTGTGAAATGACTTTGGTCCGATGACAGAATCGGGGAGCGGACGTGGCTGGGAGGATACACCGCTCCCCGGCCGGGAGGAACGGGCCCGTCTGATTTATGGATCTTCTGAAAGGAGAGGCCTCCGCAGTCACACCCTCACACCGCCTAAAAAGGGCCTGCGCTCATCGTTTGATTTTCTTTTTATAGAGTCTGGAGTCAGCAGCCGGGGAGCGGGGGGTATCCAGGCAGGCTGGCCGTAAGGGTCCGAGGAGGGGGGGGGGGGGGGGGGGGCAGATAGCGGGAATTCCTCACCACGGCGACAAAGTGCTGCCTAATGTCCTTACACCTCTGGCCCGGTGGCAAAAATGCCCGCAATCTCACACCGCAGTGAAGCCAGCACCGGGCCGGCTGAAGGAGGAGACTGTCACTCGAACGAAAAACAGAGGATCTCTCTCTCCCTGTCTGTAGCTCCTCTGTTTTTCAGTGTGGGCTGAGGGAGACTGGACCCGCCAGCCATGGCCAAAGTAATCTTTCCTCCTCCCTCCATTTTGTGTCGGAGTTCAGAGGAAACCGCACGCTCTCTCACCCTGCCTCACACTGGCAGTATTATGTACACAAGCCGCTAAGAGAGGGGGAGAGAAAAAGAGCAATGAATGAGGCTTATGCAGCTGGGTGTGTCTGGCTGGGCAGAGCAGTGCCAAACAGGGGCCCCAGGACTGGCATTGTGCCCTCCAGTGCCCTGTGCTTTCTGTGGGTAAGGAGGGGGGTTAAGAGAGATGGACAAGGCCGTCCTTACATTAGTTATTTAGCTTTTATCCAAAGCAGCTGACAGTTGATTCGTCTAAGCAGGGGACAATCCCCCCTGGAACAAAATGGGGTAAAGGGCCTTGCTCAGGGGCCCAGCAGCTGTGGAGTATCGTGGCTACACTGGGGCTTCTGGGTATTCACTGGTGATGACACAGCTTGTTTGATGGGGGGGACAGGTTTATTTAAACGCGTAACTCGTCATGACTGTATTCCTCCCCAGCCCTGCCAACACCATGCCTGGCTCCCTGGTGGCATCCCTTCAGAGATGTTTGGCACGGACTGAGATGGACGGCTTTTTTGTGCTTCCTGGTGGTGGAATGAGAGGATGGCTTTCCCCTTCCAGGGGCTGTGCGCTTAAACATTCCTGCCGTTTGACTTCCACAAATGTACGCCATCTCGTTTCGGCTGTTGTGATTTTTCTTCTTTCTGGAAGGAAAACTTGTATGAACGATGCTGTTGTATATTTTGAATGCACTCACTCTGGACCATGAGTGTATTGAAGATTGTGAAAGGAATTTGTAATGGAGGCTTTTGTGTGGGAAAGAGGGTACTTCGCTATAGAGCTGCAGAATAAATGGACGTTTTCTCAGATTGTCTGGACTGATAGTTGTCAAAATGACATATTTCACAGGAAATAATATCTGTCTGCAGAATTAGGCTAGACAAGCCTTCAGGTGCATTTGGTTCTTTTTTTATTATTATTTGAAGTTCCCAAAAAATGTGTGTGTGTGTGTGTGTGTGTGTGTTTGTGTCAGTGTCAGTAGTGTGTGTATGTGCGTGTGTTCCTTCAGAACAGGCTGTCTCAGATTCTTCTGTGGTATCAGACAGGAATCCAGTGACTGTTTATAAAGCGATCGCATTGACGTGATCTGTTGCACTACACGGACACGCGTGTGCTATTTACATACTGCTGGCCTTTAAGAAGACACCCATAAACTACAGGCATCGCCACTGTTGACAATTCCTTACGTGTTTGGAGCAAGGTGGAATTTAGCTAACGTGTGCGTTCCTGAACATAAATAAATCCCCCCCCCCCCCCCATCAATTCTTCCTTGTCAGTCTGCTTTACGATTATCCAACTTTGCTAAGTTCCATGCAGCATAATCTGGATTGTTTTTATTTATTCATTTCATTCATACATTGTTTGTGTTTGAAATTCGTGGGATGAAAAAGCTTTTTTTTTTTAAATAGCATTTTGCAGTGAAACTGTGGTGCATTCGCAGAGGAGCGAGCCAAAAGCACTCTGAAAACTGTCAGAGCGGAGTGCCAGGGCTGCGGCTACGCGCTAGCGTCTGATGGAGCAGCGGTCCCAGTCACGCCAGCCACATTCTGCGTCTTCCTGCTGACAGTCTGAGGGGCGAAGCAGCAGGACACAGGCGCGCGGAGAGGAAAGTCATCACACGTCACGTCTGTCATGTCACAATCCGTCCAGGCCTGGGTCAGATGCGTGTCTGAAATAGGACACTGTAACTCCTGACAGTGCCGCTCCTGTGGATCCCTGAGGGTTTTCAACACTTTACTGACCAAATTCCCCAAAAAAGAGGAGTGGTATTCTGATCATTGGCAAAAATAGGTCAATAATCTGCAGGGTTAAAATATTTCAGATAATCATTTTGCCCAGGCCTGGCTCCTTTATACATTACACCATACTCAGTGGGTTTTCTAAAACAACTAATACTACCAGTACTACTGGTATTACTACTAGTGCTGCTACTACTACTACTACTAATAGTACTACTTCTGTTACTACTATTCTACCACTATAACTTCCAGTATTACTATTATTATCCCAATGAGTGTGAAAATGGCTGGTATTGGTTCCTGGTATTGCTCATATGTACACACGGCATTATGCTGAAATCAGCTGGCTGATGGTGTAGTGTGATAGTAGGGCCACACTTGTATCTCAAAAGTTTCTGGGTTTCATACACCTCAGGGGTGCTGCTGTACCCTTGAGCAAAGCACACATGTTTTGAGTTGGTTCAGTGAAAATATCCAAAAATGGTATGTTTTATTTTTAAAAAAGTAATCTGGGTAAATTTTTGTGGATAAGTGTCTCAATTTAACAAAATGAAATCAGGAATATATTCCATTGCAAGTGCATCGTTCACATGAAGGACTTGATGTAATAGTACAAATGAGGAAATACATAATCGCACAATGTCCTTTGCTTTTCAGGTGTTGGTTGTGCCATTTTAGCGTAGCCTTTGTGTTAGCCCAGCAGCTGAACTGTTCAGACAGATCTCTGAGAAGAGCGCTGGTGGTCCCCAGGGATGGACTGCCATCATAAGAGCAGGTGTGTGATTATAACAATCTGGAATTAGATTGTTCCGGTTGCTAGCAGAATCTGATGCTTTTTACTGAGTGAAAAAAAATAATGTGTGATTGCATTTTCTTTTTTCTGAACAAGTTATAAGATTTAGATTTTCTTCCTACTTCCTTGTACCACACATAGCGCAAGACGATTTTCAGATGATATCTATGTTAAAGGCCATTTTGAGGTACAGTACTCTTTCCATGGTCTGTGAAATCTCCTCACTGGGCCCTGGAATACATTTGCCTGAGCAATTTCAATTCATTTGATTTTAAGAATCAATAGAGAATATATGCTATATTTGATACTGAAATGTTTTTGCAAAAGTGTAAAATTCAAGCCTAAAGTGGGGAAATATAAGAGGGTATTGTGTGACATTAAAGGCTACTTCCACTTTGTGATGCCCTTGTAGACAAAAATTCCGAAAATTCTGTACATTCAAAAAATATATTTTTACTTTTTTTTTTGTCACTACATGTGGCTGGCAGCCATGCAGGGCTGGCACACACTTGGCTTCCCCCAAGGGATAGAAGGGAGGGATTCAGCTGGCAGGAACAGCAGTATGGAGTGCTTGAGCAATCACTGCACACGTATGATTGGGTCTCCTCCACCCAACATTAGTGAGTGTGGTGGGAGAAGAGGCAGGCCAGTGGTGATGGCGGGTTTGCTTCACCAAACGTTCTGGCCAGCAGCTGCCAGGGCTTCTGAAGGACACTGGGAGCTTTGGGAATCGGAAAAGAACGTTCTTGGCAGGAGACATATACGAGCACACTTTTGCGTTGCCATGCAAATAGGTGGGTGTATTAGATTTAACCTACCATAAAAATTCATGGGACATCATGAAACCTAAGGGCAATAGTCAACCTTTTTTCAGAGCTACAGAAGTGAGGCTAACCCTGGAATTTATCCTCCTGCAACCCTTAGCTCTTAGACTTCATTCCCAGAGGTAATAACACAGCTAAATGCAGACCGCAGACCACATTATTATTTGATATCATTATATTATTATATCATATTATATTACAATGGGGAGTTTTAAAAGTACAGTATGTCTTTGGCCATTGATAAATGTATCGTTCGTGACTGAGAATAATTATGCTGAAGTAACATGGACAGGTGCCTAAGCACTAATGCTTGTAGTCATTATTCAGAAAGGCAATTGGGCACAATTGATACAGTCATTTAACCCGCAGAATGTCAGCCCTGGCAGAAATCAGGATAAAAAAACCCTGGAAGGAGCCGTTGCTTCCTGCCATCAGTATGCAGGAGACTAAATCAGCGTACTGTCATTCGCCATCTGGGGCGATGACAGCCAACCGCCTTTTTTTATCTTGGAAAGACGCTACCGCTAAAACAGTCCATGAGCGATAGGTCACAATCTGGCAGACGGTGAGTCACAACGACTCGGCGAGATGGAGATGTCATCGCCGCCTCATCTCCGGTTGTCCTCTCCCCGGCACGGCCGGTTCTGCTCCGTGAGAAAGACCAGGTTGGAGCGGCTTCTGCGTCAGCGGTTCAGCTGCGAGGAGGCGGACGCACAGCCCACGTTCGAGGGCCAGATGACCGCGGGAGGCCTCGCCGTTCTCCCGCGTTCGCTGACAGAACCGTGACGGGCGATAGCGGCGTCGCAGAAGGCATCAGATTCATCTCAACATTGAGGAAGACACCCTGCTTGGACCACCTCGTTTCTAATTGAGGGTGGCAATGAAATCATGTGAAAATATTGTGTTACTCCTCTGCAACAGGGCCATGTTTTCTTTAAAGATTAGAAAGGTATTATGGTCTGATGGAGGAATAAGCTCCCATGCACTAAAAACTGTGCACGCCAAACCGATAGACTGGAAGATCCAAGTGTGAAGGTCTGGACAGGGATATCAACGTTAGTACAGAACTTCTGTAGTGAATAGGGACAGTGCTGTTCGTGTCACCACACTGATGAATTCTTGGTGAACCTCACTAGCTTTTTCCACTGAAGATTAGTCCGGAAGGACGATGGAGCCTCTCCCATGCCTGTAGGAAACATCAAAGTTCAGCATGGGAACTTTGATAGGAACCAGCTTTTATGGCCAGATGAGACCATAAAATGCATCGTGTAACAAAATCTTTATTAAGGGAGCCAATGACATTGGAGAGTACTGTATATATAAGTACGCATACATAATGCATACGACAGAGATCGTTGCCTGACTTTTCGTGCATAATTTAAGATCTGAAACCCAAATGTACGGAATAGCTGCGGTGCTTTCTGCTGGACTCGCGCGCTTGGGAACATTATGCACGCATGCCGCTCCAAAGTGAGAGCAGATGCTCGAGGAGAACGCGGGCTAAGACAGAAACACTGCGCACTTCAGCCCCGGCCAAGGGAAACAGCGGCTGGCTTCTGTAGAGGCCTGTCTGGCAGCCCGCCTTAAAAAGTGCTTATCTGGTATCTGCGCGGGAGTGCCAAGCACATGATAACAATCCCTTATCTTATCTCGCTCTGTTCTGTTCGTTAATGTCGCGGCTTAAGGCCGAGTCTCCCCACACAGCCGGGGTTCACAGAGAGGATTGTTTGCGGATTAGTGGAGAACGGCCTCGGAGCGTTTCCCCAAGACAAAAACCCGGCCCGAACGCTCGCCCGGTCCTGCCCCAGCGCAGAGGTGCCGCTCGTGGTGTGGAGTGACTCGGGCGTGGCAGCGTGGGCGGACATGGTCTGCAGGCTTCACACAAAGAGCAGGACCATGGCCGGGACTCAGATCCACCACCGTGACTAAGCGGGAGAGAGACCTTCAGTTTGACGTTCAGTGAAAGCAAGTCTGTTCTATCAAAACGTTTGTTTTGTGCAAAGTTTCAAGAAACAACTACTACATTCTATTTTAGACAGTGTAATAAATTGTTAAATTGCCTCACCCATATTTGCCAAAAACACAAAAATAACAAGTATAAAAAATATATATATATATACAGTGGTGTGAAAAAGTGTTTGCCCCCTTCCTGATTTCTTTTTTTTTTTTTTGCATGTTTGTCACACTTAAATGTTTCAGATCAAACAAATTTAAATATTAGTCAAAGACAACAAAAGTAAACACAAAATGCAGTTTTTAAATGAAGGTTTTTATTATTAAGGGAGAAAAAAAATCCAAACCTACATGGCCCTGTGTGAAAAAGTGATTGCCCCCTAAACCTAATAAGTGGTTGGGCCACCCTTAGCAGCAACAACTGCAATCAAGCGTTTGCGATAACTTGCAATGAGTCTCTTACAGCACTGTGGAGGAATTTTGGCTCACTCATCTTTGCAGAATTGTTGTAATTCAGCCACATTGGAGGGTTTTCGAGCATGAACCGCCTTTTTAAGGTCATGCCACAGCATCTCAATAGGATTCAGGTCAGGATTTTGACTAGTCCACTCCAAAGTCTTCATTTTGTTTTTCTTCAGCCATTCAGAGGTGGACTTGCTGGTGTGTTTTGGATCATTGTCCTGCTGCAGAACCCAAGTTTGTTTCAGCTTGAGGTCACGAACAGATGGCCGGACATTCTCCTTCAGGATTTTTTGGTAGACAGCAGAATTCATGGTTCCATTTATCACAGCAAGTCTTCCAGGTCCTGAAGCAGCAAAACAGCCCCAGACCATCACACTACCACCACCATATTTTACTGTTGGTATGATGTTCTTTTTCTGAAATGCGGTGTTACTTTTACGCCAGATGTAATGGGACACACACCTTCCAAAAAGTTCAACTTTTGTCTCGTCAGACCACAGTATGTATTTTCCCAAAAGTCTTGGGGAACATCAAGATGTTTTCTGGCAAAATTGAGACGAGCCTTAATGTTCTTTTTGCTCAGCAGTGGTTTTCGTCTTGGAACTCTGCCATGCAGGCCATTTTTGCCCAGTCTCTTTCTTATGGTGGAGTCATGAACACTGACCTTAACTGAGGCAAGTGAGGCCTGCAGTTCTTTGGATGCGCTCTTGGGGTAATTTTGGTCGGCCGGCCACTCCTTCCACTGTTCCATGTTTTCGCCATTTGTGGATAATGGCTCTCACTGTGGTTCGCTGGAGTCCCAAAGCTTTAGAAATGGCTTTATAACCTTTTCCAGACTGATAGATCTCAATTACTTTCTTTCTCATTTGTTCCTGAATTTCTTTAGATCTCGGCATGATGTCTAGCTTTTGAGGATCATTTGGTCTACTTCACTTTGTCAGGCAGGTCCTATTTAAGTGATTTCTTGATTCAGAACAGGTGTGGCAGTAATCAGGCCTGGGTGTGGCTAGAGAAATTGAACTCAGGTTTGATAAACCACAGTTATGTTTTAACAGGGGGGGCAATCATTTTTCACACAGGGCCATGTAGGTTTGGATTTTTTTCTCCCTTAATAATAAAAACCTTCATTTAAAAACTGCATTTTGTGTTTACTTGTGTTGTCTTTGAATAATATTTAAATTTGTTTGATGATCTGAAACATTTAAGTGTGACAAACATCGGAAGGGGGCAAACACTTTTTCACACCACTGTATATATATATATATATATATGACATCTGTCATTGATTGCTTGATTTTATTTGACAACAAACATATAGATTATTGCAGAAACTACAGACAATAATGTCATGATGTCTTATTTCCATCATTTCCATGTGTTGTGTTTGATGATTCCACCATCACAGCAGAATTATTAGGTTTCTCAGTTTCAGTAGAAACATACAGGACATAATGGCTCTAGACCTTTCACAAGGCACACACCTGAACAATGGGCTGAAATTACTGCATTCAGGGACCCGAAGACAAGATCTCTGTTCAAGCCATTAATAATGCATTGACCATGACACCTGCAGCTGACGATCTGATGGTCTGAGGCCACCAGTTTTCATATTTCTAAGGAAAATATTATGACAAAAACTGATCATTGGATTGTTACTTGCTACAAGACACATGAAATAAAAAATATATATAAGTTTCATTGAAGAAATACATCATAAGTGGTGTTTGCAATGAAACACTTAAACTGAGAGAAGAACTCCCATCAATATCCATGAATAGGTGGATGCAATTATAGGAGAAGCAAGTACCAAGACATGGAAGAGTGCCACACAGCACACATGTTAGAATTACGCTAAGACGCAGAAAGCCCCCGGAAAGCTCCAGACTCCCTCCATCTGGCTATCGCGACCAGCCCTGGGCTACACAGTGCCTCACTCAGCGCCCGGCGGGGGTGTCGAAGGCCAGCTATTTAACACATCAAAACAACAAGCGCTGCTATCAAACTGGCCCTCTCCGCTGCTCGTTCCCGTGCTGCCCGAGAACGCGGCTTATCTCTCCTCCGTCGACCAGGCCCAGACACCAGATGCCCGCATTCTCCACCGAACGGCACGGCGTGGGCTGGATGCTGCTTCCACAGGGGCGGTATTCAGGACGCAGATTTTACTGGAACCGTGTCACTAGAGCCCAGGAACAGGTTTCTGCTGGGGGGGGTGGGGGGTGGGGGACTGCCAGGGCATTGTATAACATCCTATTACCACTAATTCCATCATTTTTTTTACACCACGAAATTAACTGGCAAGACTGCATATTTCCCAACTGTAAGGCATAACTGACTGCATTTCATTAGAAAAGACCATTTAAAAACTTGGACTAATACATAATGGGTTTTAAATGTAAAAAGCAATTTAGATTTTGGCTCTGCTCAGCTGTTCTTCAAAAGGCAGTGTTGAAATATTGATTTATTTATTTAAAAAACCATTAGACCCCCCCCCCCCCCCCCCAAAGAAAACAATGCCTGTTACGGATCGGGTTGATGTTCATTAGTAACCTTCTTTTCTTCTTTCTTTTCTTTTTTTAAAATTATTAATCACTGCTCTTCCATGATTCTAGAAGCTTGAGAAACATTCCTTCAACTGACAATGACAATAACAACCTGCTAGTTCCCTTCCTCAACCTCCTTTGTTCCTTTGGCAAAACCTGCTTTCAAATTAAAAGTTTAAGTGAAGCATAATTACATATCAGAGGATATTATGAAATGCAATATTACAGCGCATGTTAATTTTATTTGCCTGTAATCTTTCACACCCAGGCTAACAGGCGTTTTGAAAGGGCACACTCGGGGCTTGAAAAACACCGGTGCATTTCCAAGCGGAAAAGGCTGAGGCTGTGTAGGTCTCTGTTCTTTTGTCTTTGATTTCCAGTGGGAGGCACCAGGGATTTGTCAGCCTGTGATCTCCCAGACTCTTTGACAAATGAGTGAATTTGGCAGAGAGAGAGTGGATGAGGGTATGGGTCTCCAGCACGTGTGGAATGTAGATGAGGGAGGTGGAAGCCACGCAACCGGCCCGTTTATGAATCTCGGCAAAAAGAATTCAAACTAAAAAACCAAACAGTTGAGCTAGGCCTGAGCCCCATTGCAAATTGTATTGTTGCCCAATGACGTTTGGCCTGACTGTGGCTACTATACATACCTCTTCTCTGACAAAATAAATTAGCAAAAAAAAAACAAAAACAAAAACAAAAAACAACACTTCAGCGTCACCCACAAGATCCAAACTCAAGAAGGCTGTGTCTTGAGTGCGGCCTAATGGATATCAACTGATTCTGTGCATGCTGTTCATCTTCCACAACACACTGAGCAGAGAGCACGCATGGACACAGAACCCGGCTTGATTGAAATAAATGCACATCCCACTGCCGGAACACTCCAGAAGCAATCACTATTCAGTCAGTCTTTATTACTGTCCTGTCAACCGCCTCAGCGACCACACAATCGCTTTGCACAGGCATGGTGGATCCAAGTCATGGCGAAAATCTAAAGCCAACGTACAGGACCCACACCATGCTCAGGCCTGATCCTATACAAGTAAAGCCGGGCAGACCTTTTAGTTATACAAGAAAAACCACCCAGGATCTTGACAAAAATATGCTAAATATACTATTACTCCACAATTACCGTTTTTACCTTTTTAGCTGTATTACTGGATAGTAGCTAATGAATAACTATAAAATCCCTCCTTTGCTTAATTATTTTACTTACTTTTCAAGTGAATAAAAGCCACCCTTCAATAGACTGTTTTAATCCCAGCAAGAGAGACCAGTACTGTTAACGTTCCTGTAAACTACAAAGGGACAAGCTCTCCCCCTTGTGGCAGCCCTGGAGCAGTGCAGGTTCGTGGCGTCTCCAGCAGCTGCTGTGCGCCTACTGATAACTTAACCTTGTGATAACACACTAATTCATGATGAATGTTGTGCTAATTAGACACAGCTTTTCACAGTTAGCTAAGAGGACATCCAGCAGCAATTAGCCCAAGTCAGGGAGATAATTTGGAAGAGCAGAAAGGACCCTTATCAGACTTTCATGGGGGTCCCATTTGACAACATTAGCGTTTTTTTAATATCTCATTTATTTATTTAATTGCTTGTTTGATGTTTTTTTTTTTTTTTAGGTAGCTGCAAATAATCCCATTATCCAGTCAGAGCAGTGGTCTCCAACCCTAGTCCTGGAGAGCTATTGGGTGTGCTGGTTTTTGTTAACTTCAAAATCAGCACCCAGGTAATCAGATGAGGTGAGTTAACTGTGTAATCAACTGCTCTAATTTATTAATTAAGTGCAGAGTAGCCACGGAAACCAGCAGACCCAGTAGCTCTCCAAGGCCAGGGTTGGAGACCACTGCATTAGATGCTGATTGACAGTGGAAATATAAATGAAATAATGAAGGCATTATCTAAATAGTAAAAAGTGACCCCATATGTGGGATATGGTGATCACACAGGACAATTCCCATATGAAAATCTTAGACGTATATTTATCATATATGTAAGTCTTGTTTTTATATAGGGATATACATGTCCAGATTGCTGTACGGGTTTCAAAATAAGAGAAAGCATTTAATGTAGTGGTTCAGGAACCAGGCTGCGTTGAGTCTGAGCTCCACCTGGGATAATGCTTAACACTTACCTGCAATACACCAGCAAACACTTATATGTGTGAAAATAATAATCAATCACACAATAAGCATCTCTTGAATTAAGGAGTTGCTCAAGAAATATAGAAAATATAAATAATAAGTGAGAACAATCAGCACGGGAGAGAAATGTTTGTGTTGGATGATGGTGAGGTGGAGGGGGAGATTAGACTCCATCGTCATGTCTAATATAAACACTCCTCGACGATGTATTCTCCGCGGCCCCCGGTTTCTCTCAGCGAACGCATTTCTTCTCAGACAGATGGCTAACAATGAGGAATGAACGCATTAGCCAGGAGAGGCGACTGCACTCATCAACCTCCACTTTAGCCATTAATAATGCACGGCAGGGGGACCGGGGGAGTTAGCGCAGATTAGCCCTGCATTAAGGAATCATTTGCAATTTCTATTACAGCGACGCTTTGCTGTTTCTTAAATCGGGGAGGATTAGCACGGCTGTAATTGAAGTTTGTAAAAATTCCTGTGGAAGTTGAGCGGAATGCCCGCCCCCACCCCCCATGTTTCTACACTCTGACCATAAAAAAAACACAGTTCTTAATGAATACATGCATTACTTTACATTAATTTCAGCAGACCGTCTTACCCAGAGTGACTTAGGCTACAGTGTAGAACATAAATCCATTCACCTCATTTACATACGTAAACATGTCAGGCCTGGCTAATAACATTCCCAGACCAGGAACACAATATGTTCTGAGAGTTCAGGAACACTACATTTCGATGATTAAATATTACCATGGAAACACGTACCCCTTGTGTATATTGTTGTTGTTTTTTCTCTATTTCCTGATACCTAGCCAAGCTAAAGCTAACAGCAAGTCTCCATTTTGAGTAGCATTGATTTTTCACTATCGCCCCAGTCAACAAAAGGTGATCCCCATAAAAATCAGTCAACGATCATGTCAAATCAATACCTTCCACAAAAAACCTGCTTTGTTTAACTTTGTTATCTGTCTGCCTGGAGGGTTGGTTTATTGCCCAAGCGCAGTAACTCTAGAGGAATTATGTGATGTGGATCGATATATCTACCATCACATTCAGCTCAGTTACTCTGAAAAAAAAAAGCCTACACTTAGCTCTGTGAATAAATAAACGGGATGAATATTGCTTATTTCCGAGGTGTAATGGAATAGGTCAATGTGCCTGTTAGTTCGGCAGTCAGTGAAATGGAAGGGGAGGAGACAGCGTGACTCTGACGGTGAAGCACTAATCTAACGTATTACTTATGCACAGTGTGGGTGTCATTTTTTTAATCCACCGGGCCTATATATACCCTTCTGTGCCCTGCTATTATAATTAAATATTGCCAATTTTATTGCGAGGGTGCATAAGAAGCCTCTGACAAATACCCCAAATGCTGTGTGCTGTTTGCACTGACTGACAGATCGTGAATATGGAGTTATGCTAAACTGTCATCTGCAAGATGCTCCTTGAGGCCCGCTCAATTTGAATTAGGATTTAAGAATTCGGTAACGGCTACATGAATCGGCATTACCTAATGGTACGTAACTACTGCTAAATTAATCTGTACATTTTTGTTTATGTATTTGTACATCATTAATTCATGCTAACATCGATGTACATTTTGTTAATGGCAATTCATACTGGAATGAAAATGTTAATGTATTTGTTAATGGTTAACTAATTATAGGTTGATCCTATTATTTGGTCATGTATTAATATTTGTGTAATGAATACATTAGTTGTAGATGACAAATACATGAACTAATGAAGAGTTAATTTAATGCTTAATTATTTAGACATCAATGAACACATGTTAACAACTACACTAGTTCTTTCCCCCATAACCCTTTGCTTATGACCAAAGCTCTAGGGCCTACTCTGAATCACTCTGTCTCTCTACTGTGAACAGTTGATGGATGTACACACGGTTCCACCAAGCTTCCTTTATTCCTAGTTGACAGGGGGGGGGGGGGGCATTAAACCAATTAACTGGCATGTCTCAATCTCAGATAATCATAAGAAGATCCCCCCCCCCCCCCCCCACTTGTAGGCTAGAACAGTGCGTACAATGAAAATGTGCCGTCAGTGGAATTGACTGTAAACTGGTTTTGACTTCTGTGTCAATACGTCGATGCGTTTGGATGGCATTAGCGGTGTCCCCTGAGCTGCCTGTCGCTTAACTGCGTAAGATTAGAGAGAGATGCAGTCTCAAAGCCGGGCTGATGAGAGCTGCCATCTCCTGCAGCCTCTCCATGGACGGGTGAAAGAGGAACGATCTACCAAAGCACAAGATCGGTGTCCAAGCAACACATTCAGCAGCGTCACCCTGTGCATGTCGTTTAATCCCACTGACAGTTTCAATGTCCGTACGCTGACGCTAAGCTCGGACGCTGCGTAGTTCTCTAGGCACAGTAAAAACGGTATCATTGGGAAAATGTAGTTGGAACAGAGAGGCGTGCAGCTGGTAGTGAAAGCTATTCCACTGAGCCACCCCCCCCCCCCACCCCCACCCCCACCCCCACCCCATGCACCCGCCCCCGCCTCATCCACCCATTTCCTGGCTGCGCCGTGTCACTCAGCTCCGTCCAAAGTGATGACATGCAGCCCTTGCAGCGGATAGGCGAGCGAGTACAAACAGACAGGCAATGAGATTAAACAGTCTGTCACTCTCTTATCTGCGCCAGACACGGCACTGACTTCCAGGCCCCTCAGGGACCCTCCGTCCAATCTGAGAGCCGGCGCGGTGAGCCGACTCCTGGCCCGGCCGACGCAAATCGCAGCTGTCGGCGGAGAGGCAGGTTCCCTTGGCGACGGGCCTGACTTCTGTCTCTCCCCTCTACCTGATCTGTCAGTGTGACGGGAGCTGCAGCACGTAATCCGCCCTTTGATTCCAGGCTAGTTCGCCCGGGGAAAGGCACATCCCAGGTTTTGTTTATTTTATGTTTTCTCCTTCATGAATCCTTTATGAGCCCTAATAACAAAATTATGGGATGTTTTTTTGTTTTTTTTTGTTTGTTCGTTTGTTTTGGAATGTGGTGATGTTTCCTCGTTGTCTTTCGGGAGACATAAGAAAAGCACAGATATTTAAAAGAAATGTGTGCAGGACTGTGGTTATTTTCCTTAAAGGCAATAATTATAGGTCTATCGTTAGACCGTGTCAGACTGCAGTCTACAGATAAGGATAAGCAATAACATCCAGCTGTAATTTGTAAATTTGCCTGGGGTCCTTGACTGTCCAGCTAATATAGACTTGTTTTATTCATTTATTTGTTTGTTACCAAAATGCAAAGGCTGTTGAAGACAACGTGGCGTGTGGTACAGTAATAATTTCATTAGAGCTCAGCTGTGTCAGCTCCTGGGGTGCATATTGATTGTTTGGGTTGCTGTAATTGCAAAGCAAACACAGTGGTTGCTCCCTATGATCTGAATAAAGCAAATACATAAACTCCATTGGCATGGATGGTGCGGCTACATTTACCTTTTAAACAAACTTGTGTTTTTGAAACAAATTTCAATGAAACATTTAAAGGTACAATCGGTAAGATTTTTGTGTTAAAACATTGTTACAAGACCATTGTAAATCCCTTCCTATAATTGATAAAGGTGACAGTTAAAGGCAGGTAACGCTGCCTGTGTTTATAGTTTATAGTTATAGTTTAAATTCAGGTTTCAAAATATACAGTTGACAGACTGACACTGTACCAAAACATTGTATTGCTGTACAATAATTCAACGTCATCACGTTCACAGAGGGGGAGGGATAATAGTGTTGTGGTTTCAGGGTGTGGCAATAAAATTACACTTACAGGTATCAATGCTTGTTTGTACTACTTGGAGTATAAAATGCACATGTTCACATGACTATATAACATGTTATGCAAATGCAACTAATTTGAATTTGTGTTTCGCATTTGTATCCAAACCAAATGCTGATTGTGTAGTTGCAGTTTGGAGTGTTATCATGATTTTAAAACTCCTATATGGTGTCTTAAGTCTTTGTTGAAAAATGTTCAAATTTAGCTAAATAGTCTTCCCTTTCTCAAAAGTCAAAATACTTTTTCTTGCACACCACGAAAAGGCTTTGCGGACCCATCTCCACACTGTACAGAAATAAATACATAATCTACAGCAAGGTTTTCCATTTCAACCATGATTTGGCACACCTTATTCTACTAACTAGCAGATCAACAAGAGCTCTAACTTTTGAATGAGATGTGCTTTGTTCGAGTTGGGCAGCCCTGATCTACTGGAAAATTTGACATAGCTGCTATAAGCTGCCCTTCATTTGCATAAAAGTTACAAGACAAAATGTTTGACTTCGTGCCATTTCTGGGTTTTTTTGTTTTGTTTTTAAGACACTACACTTAACTGTGAGAAGAGTATGTTCTTTGGAGTGTTCTAGAGCTCCATTGACTTTACCAGCAGTGTCTGTTACATTAGCATCAGAATGTTCAGCGAAGAACATTCTAATCCCATATACACGTCTTTGTACATATCTTTCACCTCATTAATATTTCATAAGCATTGCTCACCCTTCTTCACGTGGTCGTCACCCTCACACAACATGGCTTCTCCTTTAAAACCTCATTCCCACAGAGGAGCTGCATTCTCCGCCCCTCCATAATCAGCTGATGTCTGTAAATACCTTTGGTTGCCAGGAAGTGCGCGAATATGTGTGCAAGCAGGAAAGCGAAGGGACTTTAAATGATTCCGCTGAGTTAAACAGGCTTAACGGGCAGCCGTTTGTTGCTGGCGAGGCTCCCTATAAACTACACTCGTCGGGATAGCTAGATTTTTGTTGGGTGATTTGTTTTTTCTTTTTGATTGTTCGTTTTAGCTAGCCATTGGCGAAGCTGGCTAACCAACGTTAGCTGAGCTAAGTTAGCTGTAGCGACAAAGCGGCCTGGAACTGAAACCAAACAAAAATACAGCGGATATTGTATAAATACAGTGTTCTAGTTATAAAACAAGGGAAGATAACGTTCTAAGGGTTTTGATGATTTCACGTTACCTGTCTTTAACTGTTGGTTTAGAGACACCAGTTGGTTGATTGGTTCGCTAACGTTGCCTACTTTATCTGAAGAGCAGAAATGGTGTGGAATTATTAGCTAATATTAGCTAGCTAACTAGCTATGTGACAAGTAGCTGGCTAGCTAGCTGGTGTTCAAAGACGAAAGCGAGAGCGGGTAACGTTACAGGATTGAACTCTTACTGACGAAAGCTGAAGCGGTTTTCCTCCCGACGATAAGCCATGTCGATACGTTCGTGAATAAATTAAAGTTAGTTGGCTATTAGCTAGCTAATTTAGGTTCACTGACTGTAATAATCTATGAAAGCAGCTATGCAACGGCAAGCTAGCTAAGTTAGCAAACTTACTTTAGCTAGATAGCAACCCAACTTAGAAGTTAGCCATTGAGCTAACCAGCTAAGCTAACGTCTGTGTATACTTTAAAACATCGAGCTTGCAAGTTAACTTACAAAATTGATTAGACGTGTGTAAATTGTTCGTTTTTGTTGGGAAGCCACTGTTTGTCAGTGGTACATAATCTAGGTCTGTTTAGCGTAGGTAACGTTAGCACGCCTGCCAACGGCTTGGAAATGGAGAATCGAGGAAGAAGTCAGCCGTGGGGAAAGCTAGTGAAAGTTGACACTGGTTCTGAATCAGAAATTTTGCTTGTCAACAGAGAATGCACAGTCGGAAGAAGGAAAGGTACGTTCATCCATGCTAATTGATCAGCCAAACCACTGCTTATTACTTACAATGTAACTTGCTGCATAAATGACGCATCGCTTTGGTTGTTTAATTTAACGTTAATCTCCCTTATCCAACCGACGACTCATTCCACCACTAGCTAGGTAACATCGCTAACCTAGTATATTGTTAGCTTCCTTATTTGTTTTTAGCGAATGTTAGCTAGCTAGCTCTATCATAAGCGAGGTAGCTAACACACTAATTTACGCAGGAGAAGTGGATACCTAGACATGAAGATTATGCTGTCAAGTGACAGCCTACTAGTATTGCCAAACTGTCTTTAACTTGTTAATATGGCTAATGAAGTTAGTGAAGGCTAGCAAACGAAAACAATGGAACGTAACCGCTAACTTTTTCTGCGCCTGTGTCGGTACACTTAAGATAAGCAATAGTTCCCACGCGAGCTTGCTACTGTATACTTTGTGATTTGGCATTGTTTATTTATTTTTAAGTTAACCGTGTAATGGCGAGTTGATGTTTAACGCTAATTAAGCGAACTGCAATTCAGCCAGTAACGTTCGTCGTTTCCTGTTAAAAAATGGCAAATAATCATTGTTCGTATCTTTTTACACGGTCTCTTCAGATTTTTCGATGAAACTATATAGGATCTAACCGTAAATGACCCATGCAGTCAGCGGCTTGCCAACTTTTTATACTTTAATGGAATTCAACAGGATTGACAGTTTTTGCCTGAATTCAGTTATTAAACTAGTTGTTCCCATCCTCAGATAATGTTGCACGGGCTAAAGTAATTTGGGTCTAATTAAACGAACAATTTGAATAAGCATAAATAATCTAGATGGCAATTTTAGCAGTGCGATAAGTGAGTGCAATGCACTGAGAACCTTTGCGGATTGGTCATAGCAATAGCCGACATAGTCTAGCCGTTCTAATAATGACCATACACTTCTGTTGACGAAAGTCGCGACAGACGTAACCATCTGAGCGACTTAAGTTCTATACCACCGTCTCTTCCCATGCAACACAATGGCTTCTTTAGTTCTGTAAACTTAGACACCCCCCGGTAATAACAAAGCGCTCTATGGACAACATGCGTGCAGAATATTAAGTAGGTTTTTTGTAGGTTTTGTGTCGCTCAAGGAAAGGTTGTGTCTGCGAGGGTCTGGTTCCATCTACCCTATTATGTGGAGATTCTAAGTCTGCTTTTCATGCAGAGCGATGTCGGGGTTTAATTCGGTGCCTCATTGATGCTAGAATTTTTAAACCCCAAATCACCTGGTGGTTGTTCGCAGCATTTAGAATGCATGGGACATGGTGCATTTAAAAAAATATCTCAATCAGTACTGTTTTTATCTGTGGACTTCATGGCCGTTTTCTTCATTCCTTATTAATATTTCCTTATCAATGTGCACAGCATGAAGTAACCCAAGTGGGGAATGCATAAAGCACGTTTTAAGCCTGTCTGCTCTGGTCTTTTAGAGGAACAGATTAACGTAGTATTTGAAATGTGAAAAGGCTTATAGACTATATTTCATCTCTTGATTTGACCTGACAAGGCGTGGTTTAAAGCTTTTGAATTATGCCATCTGTGAGCAGCTGAACTATGACCAAGAAACCTTCCTGATGAAAAATGAATAAAGCTTGACCCTTGCATGGTGTCCCTAATAATATTTGCATTTGTGAATTGTTCTGTCCTCCAGGCTGTGACCTGTCCTTTCCTGCAAACAAGCTGGTCTCAGGCGATCACTGCAAGATTGTGCAGGGCGAGAACTCAGGGGAGGTGTGGCTGGAGGATATGAGGTAATTCTCTCAAATAAATGACCAACCATTTATCGGCCTTCAATGCAAAAATGATGCCAACGTGCCTCACGTCAGCTACAGTTATCGGCTTTTTATGTAACACGCGCACACACACACACACACACACACACACACACACACACACACTCAAACAGAGCCGTACACACTATTGGTTTCATTTTCATAAACAATTTTGGGTTCTATTCCAATCCTATCCAGTCAGTTCAGGAATTGAATTTCCAGTTAATTTCCTGCGTTGACTGAAATTGAAATGGAACTCGTCCCGATCCTTCTCATGAGCAGTTTAATTTGCCGACAAACGGTTTGGTTGAGACCAAACAATATGAAAGTCTGCTGGACCATTCAGAATGGAAACCTAATTTGCTTAAATAAAATTTGCGGTTTAGTATCTCCTACTGTGTGCGCATGTTGGTGCTTGGCATGGTCCCTCGGTGGTAGCCTGTTTTTCAGTCCTTTCCCCCAGGCCCAGTGCATGTTGGGACAGCCAAAGGGCGCATAAACGCATCGTGTGACTGGGAACTCAGATTAGCTTCATACAGGGACCTTATGAACTGCAACCAGCTGGCTGCAACAGCACTCCATTATGCAAGAATGGGGGGAGACCTTTCAAAATGGAGGAACAATGCTCGCAGTGGGTTTTAGACTCTTTAGATAAAAGTACTTTAAATCTCAGCACCCATGTTGCGCCGCAGTGTTGCTGCGTTTCCCGGAAGTCATTTTTTTTGCCTGCCTTTCGCATTTTCCACGGTGGAAAACTTGCTGAATGTGATGTTTTGAGCGGTAGAGGAATGGCAGTGGGCCTCGATCAGGTTGTCGGTTGCTTAGCGATGCAGCACATGAGATGTTGGAGAAGGCGGCATGACCAGCGCATTTGAAAGACACAAAGGCGGCCCTTTAATTGCTTTCAGATTATTCCAGAAACCCCTGCCATACTGGAATGTCCATCCCAAGTTCCTTTAGTTTGAACAGTATGCGAAACAAACCTCTAAACCTCATGAAATTATTACCGGTATGGGGCGGAATTATTATTCACATTGAAAGTAGTAAAGTATAACGTTAAATTACCAGTATAAATGTCCCTTTCATCTTTTGTGTGTCGCCCCTTCCCAGTTTGATTTTGATTTCCATGTCCACGTTTGAAAGCTGTTGTCAGTACCTCTGATTTTCCTCTTGTTGAACTTCCCCATTCACAGGTTATTTTATTTATTCATTATTTATGTGTCATTTAGCTGCCGCTTTTATCCAAAGCGACAGTTAATTTGACTAAGCAGGGGACAATCTCCCCTGGATATGTGAGGGGTCTTATTCAAGGGCCCATCAGCTGTGTGGATCCTATCCTGGCTACACCGGGGCTATGAACCACTGACCTTCCAGGTCCAAGTCATGATATTATCAGGTTGTTAATGGGGTTGAAACTAATTCAGATGAGTAACGATGGGGACCAGAGCTCTAATGAGGTTATTTGGGTGCTATTTCCATAACGTGAGCACATCTTTTTTTGGATGGAGCCCTAAACAAACACGCAGACAGATTTCTTTATTTATTTGTTGGCTTTGCCCGGATGGTGGCAGGATTCCAACCTTGCTGTTGGCATCGTTTGGGAAAGGTTTGCCGTGCGTTTAATCTGGGACCGCTCGACTCGCCCGCGGTGAAGGATGCGTGGACGCGTGCCAGCGAACATAATTGTAACCGTAAACCAACCGGCTTTTTGATAATGAAGATGCCATCACCGCAGGGTAATCAGAGGGCCGGCGTTTTTACGAACTGCTGAGTCGCCGCGACGCGAGGCCTCCAGGCGATCTCTATATATCTCTCTCTCTCTCTCTCTCTCTCTCTCTGCTCGGTGTGCGAGATTACGGCTCGATGTCTGCTGCTACATTAACCGCCTCCGAAGGAACGCAGGGGACGTAGTCGCGCGCTTTCTTTTGTGAAATGTAATTTAATATTCACGACTAATAACCGCAAGGAATACAATTCAAATTGCATTTCAAACAATGAAGTGGGCTGGAATAAAAAAACTTGACACCGAGGAGGTGCCCGTGGATCGTGCTGTTATATAATTGAACAGATCAGGAAGACGGAAGCCCCTGTTTAATCTTGCCTAGGTAATTGCTGTTGTATATTGTTAATGGTACATTAGCTGGGAATAATAACTTGCTGCGAAGATCTTTATCAGCAGTTCTAAAACTGCCATTTTTTTATCATTTTGTTCCAAGCTGGAGTAGTCTTCTCTGGAATGCGACTATTTGGCTTTGTCAAGGGTTGTCTAGGCTTTACATGACATTGCTGGCATTGAGCAGACATTTATTGAGAGCGAATTGCCCAACTTTTACCTTTTTAACATGGTATCCATGTTATATACTGCAGGATATATACTGAAGGGAATGCCTTCAGACCTGGGTCAAATACTTTGGAATTTTGGATTCAAATACTTTTCTAGGATTTTCTGGTGTATTGGCACCTATGAAATACTCTCACAAAGTCCAAACCCTGGTCCAGGCAAGACCAATCAAGCTCAGAAAAGTATTTGAATCCAAAATCGTTACGCATTTGTCCCAGGTCTGAATGCAGGTTAAGCAATGGTACAATGGCAGTGTCCTAGGAACCAAACCTGCAACCTTTCATTTCATTACATTAGGTATTTATCTAACGCTTTTATCCTATGTGACTACACTACTACAGGGAGGAAGTGGGACCCTGCTTAATGTGGGCCTTGCTCAGGGGCCCAACAGCTGCACAGATCTAACTGGCTGCACTGGGGCTTGAACCAATAATCTGACCAGTCCCAGTCGAGCACCCTAGCCACTAGGCTATAAGCTTACCCCACTTCCTGTAGCGACTGAAACTCCTTGACCACAATACTGCACTGCTGCCCGAGGCCTAATTCTTGTCAACAGGAAAGGAGAATGAAACCCCCTCTCTCTCTCTCTCTCTCTCTCTCTCTCTCTCTCTCTCTCTCTCTCTCTCTCTCTCTCTCTCTCTCTCTCTCTCTCTCTCTCTCTCTCTCTCTCTCTCTCTCTCTCTCTCTCTCTCTCTCTCTCTCTCTCTCTCTCTCTCCCCTCCTCAGCACCAACGGCACCGTGATCAACATGTCAAAGCTCGTTAAGAAGCAGATGCACCCCCTGCGGAGCGGTGACGTCATCTACTTCGTTTACAGGAAGAACGAGCCGGAGCAGAGTGAGTGGGTTCCTCCTCCCCGCCGCTCCGTGGGCCCGGCGGAGGGGCGTAAAGGCGGATGTTGCCGCTCCTGAATCGGCATTCCTCGGGTGTATGCAGGGACACTGTCTGAGCCTGTCCCAGATCACACGCGCTTTAACGTCGACTTAAATGATTCAAACCAACAGCCCCGACCATGCCAAAAATGTGCCACATTATTGTGAGTGAATTGTCCCTAATTGTACTTTAAGCCACTTGACTTCAGGCCAAATTTGGTTCAGTAACTCAGCGCCGGCATGCATAATATGAGCCGTGAACGGGAGTATGTTTTGAATTGTTTATCTAGTAGTAAATTAATCTGCCCTCCAAAGAAGTGTCAGGTTTGCACCCGAGGTTTGTGGAGATTGGAGTGAGCATCCGTGGTGCGGCGTGTTATCTTGATAACTGTGCTTTTAAGCTCTTTAGAGCGATTGTTCCCTAATGCCTGGATGTTCTGCCTCGGGCAAACCACGCAGGGAATGCATTTCTGTGACTGGTGCACTATGAATGCTAATTAATAACTTTAATTTTGTATTTGCCATGACGATATCTCTATTGTTTTACAGACATTGCGTATGTTTATCAGTCTATTCCACCGGAGACGGCAAGTTTTCAAACCACAACTGGTAAGTGAGTCATATATTTTGCCCTATGGAAAAACCTCATATGATATCAGGGTTATGACCGATTAAACAGGATATTGCCCTGGATATAGAATGCGCAGTGAATTACTTAATTTATATATTTCACATGACCACAGTATAACATACATTTGGCACCCCTGGCTTTTAAAATGTGGACTTTAATAAGTGAATTATGAGTTAATAAATTAATAATTAGTTGATTTAATAAGTCATATTTTATTCATCTTTTGCACAAACAGTTTGAATCCTGCCGTACACATTCAGTTCAGATCCTGTTTAGCAGTCATCCTTCTAAACTCCATTATTAAACTTCTTTAGGAGGTAAATGTACAAGATTGGTGCCTATTAATGTGATTGATAGGCACCACCGATTACACGTTTGCCCCTGTGAATGGCTCTATAATCCTCCTATGTAGCTTTAGGAGATCGGACAGCTCTCGTATGGTCTGGTTTACGAATGGAATCCGCTGTCCGTTGAAAATGTTGACGTCCTGTCAGCATCTGCCTGATCTGTCCTACGCTGTACAGAAAACACAAAACGAGATGGCCACATGAGGGCTTTTCTCTGTAATCATTGCACAATTCTCAAGCTGTAAACCCTCATTTAATCCCCTCCGTGTTTTGAAATCCTTTTAATTTTTTTGTCTGTATTAATATTTTATTTTACCCTTTAAAGATGTAGTGAAATCAAAGAGAACGGCTCCCATTTGCACAGCAAACACCAGGCCAGGAGATGCATAGTACACAATTTAAAATGAACAAACAAAGTGCTATCAAGCTGTAGGAATTGTGGTAATGCAGATTGGGCTTTTGTGAAGCTGAGGTTGAAAACGCTGAAACCCACGCCCTCTCTGTGATTGACAGCGGGAGTAGCCAGTGGTGTGAGGGAGGGAGATTCTGTCGCGCAGGATCTTGCCGAGGGCGGGCCGGACCCTCCCCAGGCTGTGCCCCCCTCCCCCACCCGGCCCCACACCCCAGCAGCCCCTGTCCCAGAGGAGCCGCAGCCTTCCACCTCCACCTCCCACCTGTACCCCGCCCCGGCCCCCGCAGCCTGCCCCCCTGCAGCCTGCGCTCCAGGTACGAGCACCTCCGTTACATGACATTACCCACAGGGGCCCTCCGTGGCTTAGTTGGGGGTTGGGGTACATTTCACTGGACTTTCTGCAGCAAACATGGTTCAACTTCAACTTGCTGCAGTGCAGTGGGATTTTTCCATTTTATTTTGTATTTTTTTGTTTGAAACATGTATTGGATATTTTGTAGAAGTGCTCAAGACAGGGCTTTGCACTTCCATAACCTACTGTTGCATTCAGAATTGCTGTTGCTGGTTGACTGGTGCTAACAGCCCTTGTGTATGCAGTGGCCTCACACCCTGTAAATAGACTTCACACTGGTTCTTTCCATTATTACTTTTTGTTTGTTTACTCCTTGCACTTCCAAGATAAACCTGGAGGGTGTCGAATGCCAAGATGCCGCACTGCGTTTTCACACCTGCGGCGCTTCTGTTATCTCACTCCTGCTCATATCTCTCCACCTCACAGGGCGTGGGAGTTCCAATGAGTCATCCCTCCCTACCCACAATGCACCTGAAGGGGAGGTGGTGGAACCCAGGCTGAAGCAGGCGCAGGAGGCGCAGAGCCACGCCCCGCCTCACTCCAAGGGGGACGAGGAAGAGGGGCCCGAGAGGAAGAGGAGGAAGACTGGCACTGGTACTCTCTCTGTCTGTCTTTCTTTCTCGCTCTCTCTCGCTCTTTCTCTTTCTCTAACTCTCTTCCCGAACTGTCTCTGTCAATTCAGTTCAATTCAATTTAAGCTGTATTGGCATGGTAAGTGTACACTTACTTTGCCAAAGCATTTATTGATGTAACCAGTATAACAGATGGTTGAAAATAATTGAACTACTATAAACAGAATAAATAATCTGTCCCTCTATGTCTGTCTCTCTGTAGCCATCTTACTGGGTGCATCTCAGTACTCTTAAAAAATAATAATAATAATAATAAATAAATAATTTTAAAAATAAATAAATTCCTCCTTTCCTCTACTCGTCTCTTCCCCCCCGTACTTCCAGATAGGAGACAAGGTGGTAGTGGTGGAAACATTTTGGCTATTGGGACACACCCTTTCGGTCTCCATTTTGGAGGTGGAATGAAAGGCCCCCTTGTGATCTCACTTCCTGTTTCCTCTCCAGATAAGGACTATGACTTTGGCCTTGCCGACCCTGGGTTCAGTGAAGCGGAGAGCCCCCCTAAGGTGCCCCTGGGGGCCGTCGCAGGGAAGAGCGCTGTGGAGGGCACCAAAACAGACAAGATGGAGGAGTCCCTGACCTGCATCATCTGTCAGGACCTGCTGCACGACTGCGTCAGGTGAGAATTACGTGATTTCCATTCGATTAACTGTGCCGTACACCTTAATCAGATTCCTTTCTGTGTTCTCACTCGGCGCATGTATTTAATATATTACTGGTAGTGACGGAATGCCACCGTTTTTGTAGTTAATGAGACTGTGTGCCTGTGTGTCTCTCCCTCTGCAGTCTGCAGCCCTGCATGCACACCTTCTGCGCTGCGTGTTACTCTGGCTGGATGGAGCGCTCCTCCCTCTGCCCAACCTGCCGCTGCCCCGTGGAGAGGATCCGCAAGAACCACATCCTCAACAACCTGGTGGAGGCCTACCTGCTGCAGCACCCAGGTACTCTTACACTGCACACTGCATACTGTATACTACACACTACACACAGGCCTACCTGGTGCAGCACCCAGGTACTCTCACACTGCACACTGCATACTGCATAATACACACTACACACAGGCCTACCTGCTGCAGCACCCAGGTACTCTCACACTGGACACTGCATACTACACACTACACACTGCATAATACACATTACACACAGGCCTACCTGCTGCAGCACCCAGGTACTCTCACACTGCACACTGCATACTGCACACTACATAATACACACTACACACAGGCCTACCTGCTGCAGCACCCAGGTACTCTCACACTGCACACTGCATACTACACACTACATAATACACACTACACACAGGCCTACCTGCTGCAGCACCCAGCACCTAGATACTCCCTTACTGCACACTACACACAGGCCTACCTGCACACATTACACAGCTTGGCTACACCTGTACAGCTTCACCCACACAGTGCTGCACCCGCAAACGACCTCCTTCGTTGTCTGGCGGTATGCGTGACCCTTGACCCCCCCGCTGACCTTGCCCTCCCACAGAGAAGAGCCGCAGCGAGGAGGACAGGAAGAGCATGGACAAGCGCAACAAGATCACTCAGGACATGCTGCAGCCAAAGATCGAGCGCTCCTTCTCCGACGAGGAGGGCAGCTCCGATTACCTCTTCGACCTCTCCGACAACGACAGCGACACCTCCGACATCAGGTCAGGTGACCCCCGCAGCCCCCTGGCCTCCTGCGCTGCGCGACTGCCCCGTCTTCTGCTCGATAACTACCGTCTTCACCTTCACGCTCTTACTTTACCATTCTATTTCACATTTTAACATTGTTTTGTGCCCATTGTTCCATTGAAAGGCCCATAACAAATACAATTATGAAATATTATCTGTAAACGTATCAAATTGCTTGTTTCGGGCCTGTATCATTACTGCATTGACTGTACTGTGTAAAACCCAGAACACTCTTTTTACTTCAGTCCATGTTCCAGATTCAGAAGGATTCTGGGTACTCCGTGCAGTTATCCTGTTGACTCCGTAATCCTGCTTTGCGATAGTCTCCTGGTTGAGTTGTTGGTTGACTTTGTGTGAAAGATAAAGGTGACCCTTGCATCCTCCTGACGGCCATCTTGTGTGTCCACAGTCAGCCCTTTGTGATGTGCAGGCAGTGCCCGGGCTACAGGAAGGACCCCATCCTGGCCCCCTGCTTGCTGGCGCCCCCTGCAGAGGAGGCAGGGGTAAAACCAGTGGGGGAGGTCCCCTCCACGTCCACGAATGCCCCTGCAGGTATGGGCTTGCGTGCACGCTCCGATCCCTGTTTCAGCCCACTGAGTACAGCACAGAGCATCCAACCCTGTCACACCATGGACCGTCTACTGCTGCTGTCTTTACAACCAGGCCTCCCAGACCTGATCCTGGAGATCTAACCTCCTGTAGGGGCTTGAGTGAAAGCCTACAGGATGGTAGAGTTTGGCACAGCCCTGCTCTAGCTGTTGAATGAGGTGAGCTTTGTTAGGGTTGGAGTAAAAACCTACAGGACGGTAGATCTCCAGGAACAGGATTTGGCAGCCCTGCTCTAGCTGTTGAATGAGGTGAGCTTTGTTATGGTTGGAGTGAAAATCTACAGGGTGGTAGATCTCCAGGAACAGGGTTGGGCAGCCCTGCTCCAGCTGTTGAATGAGGTGAGCTTTGTTAGGGTTGGAGTAAATCTACAGGGTGGTAGATCTCCAGGAACAGGGTTGGGCAGCCTTGCTCCAGCTGTTGAATGAGGTGAGCTTTGTTTGGGTTGGAGTAAACCTACAGGGCAGTAGGTCTCCAGGAACAGGGTTTAGAAGAAGCTTGCTGTGTTCGGGGAGCCAGTGTAGCTTCAGGGTTAGGGCGCTGGGTTTGTGATTCCGGGGCTGTGGGTTTGATTCCCAGCTGGGACACTGCTGTTGTGTCCTCGGGCAGGAAATTACTGAAATTACTTCTGGAGTAAAATATCCTACTGTGCTCATGGAGTGCATGTAAAAACATAAATGGAATTTAATTCACAATGGATACGAACATCTGCTAAATTGCTGAAATGTAATGAACTGAGTTCCTAAAACAGTGGAAGTCTCAGTGCTCTGAGCAGAAGAGACCATTGTTTTAACACAGAAGCGGTGGTAAATGTTTTCTGCTTTTTTTTTTTCGGTTTCAGCGCTCCAGGAATACACCTGCTCACCACAAGGGGGCCACGTCATCTGCACCTGCTGCCTGCAGCCCATGCCGGACAGACGGGGCGAACTGATTGGCCAGCAGTTCTCCGCGCAGCAGTGTGAGTGGCTGCCAGGACTCAGCGCTGAGGCTGAGCCACACACACTCACTCTCTCTCTCACACACACTCACTCTCTCTCTCTCTCACACACACACACACACACACACACACCCCTGCCACCCACCTCCCTCACACACACGCACACGCACACGCAAACACACACACGCGCGCCACTCAGGGATTGAGGTCTGTTTCACTCATCTGACCTCTGACCTTTGCCCTGTGCCCCCCTCCCCACAGGTACGGTGTGCCAGCGGCCCTTCTGTCACATGTACTGGGGGTGCCAGCGAATCGGATGTCAGGGATGCCTCGCTCGTTTCAGTGGTAAGATTAGCCTCTGTGACAGACTGACTGCTGGCTCGACTTTTATTTCATCATTAAACTGCAATAGAATCGCTCATCCCTGCAGACTTTCAGTAGCGTAGTGATTAAAATATGATCAAGGATCACACAATCGAGTCATAAAACCTGTGCACGATTGATTTGTGTCGTGTGCTATTTCATATTCTCAGCCTGTAAGACAGTTAGAGGGCAAGCCAAAAGACGATGCTTAAAGGCAGAACACAAATGTGCTTATATTTTTGTTTAATATTCTGCGCAGGAATTTTGCTTTTCTGTGTTTGTTTCGATTGAAAACGGGGACAGAATTTTTACCGCCCACCAACATTGTGGGGACTGGTTTCTTTATGGAGACAAAAGTCCTACACCAACTAGTAGGTTGTCTTGATCGGTTTGAACTGTCCCCACAAGTCTGTAAAATGTGAAGTTGTTAGTGTGTGTGTGTGTGTGCCAGGTACTGATATTACATTTGTTTAGAGAAAGCAGCTGCTGGGTTGTAGTCTCAGTAGAGTAGTGCTTGGGATTATTGTTCTGTTTTTACCCCTCTCTCCCTGTGTGAAACGCTTTTCCATCAATCTTTTCACAGAGCTCAACCTCACAGAGAAATGTCTCGACGGCGCCCTCAACAGCAATAACTATGAGTCCGATATCCTCCGGGTACTCACTCCTCTTTTGTCTCCTTCCCTCTGTTCTTGTTCTATTCTTCATAGTCTCTCCCTTTTGGTTTAGTGTGATGGGGATTTTTTTTGGTTTTGTTAAATGCATCTGTGATGAGTGCTTGTGTAGTCTCACTAAGTGTGTTTTTCCTTTGCTTTGTTGATAACGTGTGCGTGTGTCTCTGTCTGTGCGTGTGTGTGTGTGCGCAGAATTACCTGGCTTCCAGGGGAATGACGTGGAAAGAGATGCTTCAGGAAGGCCTGGTGGCGTTACAGCAGGGAACGTTTTACCTATCAGGTCAGTAAAGGACGAGGAAGAAAAGCTTCGTTGGTGTGTGTGATGGTTATTTCCTGTGTGTTGGTGTGTGTGTGATGGTTATTTCCTGTGTGTTGGTGTGTGTGTGATGGTTATTTCTCGGTGTGTTGCTGGTGAGTGTGTGTGGTGGGTGTTTCTCGGTGTGTTGTTGGTGAGTGGGTGTGGTGGGTGTTTCTCGGTCTGTGTGTGTGTGTGTGATGGTTATTTCCTGTGTGTTGTTGGTGTGTGTGTGATGGTTTTCACGGTGTGTTCTTGGTTAGTGTGTGTGATGGGTGTTTCTCGGTGTGTTGTTGGTGTGTGTGTGATGGTTATTTCCTGTGTGGTGTTGGTGAGTGTATGTGATGGGTGTTTCTCGGTGTGTGTGTGTGATGGTTATTTCCTGTGTGGTGTTGGTGAGTGTGTGTGATGGGTGTTTCTCGGTGTGTGTGATGGTTATGTCACGGTGTGTTCTTGGTTAGTGTGTGTGATGGATGTTTCTCGGTGTGTGTGTGTGATGGTTATTTCCTGTGTGTTGTTGGGGTGTGTGTGATGGTTATGTCCTGTGTGTTGTTGGGGTGTGTGTGATGGGAGTTTTGTTTGTCTCAGATTATCGCATCGCTGCTAACGCCGTGCTGTGCTACTGCTGCGGCCTCAGAGCCTTCAAAGAGCTGGCGTACAAATACCGCCAGAACATCCCCCCCACCGAGCTCCCGGGTGAGTTACCCCTTTGTCCTTTTTTACATTGACATTAAAGTCGTTTAAGTCAGCGTGGATAAGAGGCTCTGGTTGTATTGCCAGCAGAAATGATAGGGAAATGTGATTAAAAGTGAAAGTGTGTCATGGGGTACGGTAGTATAGTGGTTAAGGGACATGACTGGGAGGTTGGTGGTTCTATTCCCGGTGTAGCTACAATATGATCCGCACTGCGGTCCCAACGGTTAACCACATTGCCCCAGTGGGGATTGCCCCCTGCTTAGTCTAATCAACTGTAAGTCGGTTTGGATAAAAGCGTCAGCCAAATGACATGTAATGTAAAAAAAAATGTAATGTTACCCGGGGTTTTTCGGCTATTCTTCAGAGGTCAGAAGATGGACACTGACCTCATGTCTTATTTTTCCAGCTGCTGTGACTTCACGCCCTGACTGCTACTGGGGACGCAACTGCCGCACCCAAGTGAAGGCCCACCATGCCATGTAAACACCCCTTCTCATCAACACGCCTAGAACACGCCTTCTCCTCAACACGCCTAGAACACGCCTTCTCCTCAACACACCTAGAACACCCCTTTTCATCAACACGCCTTCTCCTCAACACGCCTAGAACACGCCTTCTCCTCAACACGCCTAGAACATGCCTTCTCCTCAACACGCCTAGAACACCCCTTCTCATCAACACGCCTTCTCCTCAACACGCCTAGAACACGCCTTCTCAACACGCCTAGAACACGCCTTCTCAACACGCCTAGAACACGCCTTCTCATCAACACGCCTTCTCCTCAACACGCCTAGAACACACCTTCTCATCAACACGCCTAGAACACACCTTCTCATCAACACGCCTAGAACACCCCTTCTCCTCAACACGCCTAGAACACGCCTTCTCCTCAACACGCCTAGAACACGCCTTCCCCTCAACACGCCTAGAACACGCCTTCTCAACACGCCTAGAACACTCCTTCTCCTCAACACGCCTAGAACATGGCCTTCTCTTCAGACACGCATAGCACGCCTTCTCCTGAAACAACATGGGGGGGCCGGGGGGCCGGGTCTTCCATCTGCTCACAGCCAATGATCAGAGTCTGTGAACCTGCTGCCCTCCCCTGAAAGAGTTTTTATATTTCAGGGGACTTCCTGGTTAAGTGAAGGTTAAATGAAATAGGATTTTACACTTAAGGTGTGATTTAATTTCTCCATTTCATATTCCCCACTCGGCTCCTGTGTCCCTTCACTAGGGACATATTCTCGCCTTTGCACGGCAACTGGTGGAGTTTCTCCCTGCGACTTAACCCAATTCCTTATACATCCAATTCCTTAAAATGAAAAGTGAATACCTGCAGACTGCTGGTAATAAGTTATTAGATTGACATGTCGCGTCAGGCACCTGACTTTAGTCTGACATTTACTCAATGTATTAGCAGGGAGAATAACAGCAAAGGTATTTGCATTGTGTTATTTTTTTACCTAGCAGCTGTTAAATACTTGATGTGCTCTTGCCTCTATTATATTAGTAAACGCACAATTTCTAACCATGTGCTAAAAGTAGCCAGGGTGCTAATAGAGCGTATACTGCAGATGTCATCTTTATTCAGTTCAGTTAGCTTTATTGGCATAACAAAACCCATTTTGTATTACCCATAAGTCTCTTTCCACCAAGAGAGGAGTAGAAATGCTCTGTGTTCAACAGCAGAGGGCGGTACTGCTCCATTTGTGTTTAGCGCTGGAGAATTGTCTAGTTCCCCCATCCTGTCCCCAACTGTAGTGTCAACCACAAGCAGCCTTGCGTGAGAATGTGTGGCTGTACTTTTTGTTTTGTATTTATTTACTTTTCTGTTCTTTTTCAGGAAATTCAACCACATCTGCGAACAGACGCGGTTCAAGAACTGATGGGCCCTCCTCCGGGATCTCCTATTTGTGAATGGATTCATTCTATCTGGCAGAAAGAGAGGGAGAGGGAAAGAAAGAGAGAGGGGAGATAAAGCCAGTCTGTCTACCTTTCGCAGGAAATCGATCTCGTAGCGAACCATGCTGTTGAGCAAAACCTTGTCTCTGGACAAGCAGAAAAGTAACTTTAAAAAAGCTTAGAGTAAGAACCGAGTCTTCCCACAGGATAAAACCATAATAGTCACAAAAGTTTTGTTTGTTTCTTTGGAATTAAGCACTAATTGAAGTTGTCAGTCACAGGGGAAAAACAAGAAGAGGGAGAAATTTTCTGTCTTTTAACAAAAGCCTGATCCGTTCTGACACTGGAGCTGTAGGGCGGTGTGTCAGAGAGCGCGCGGAACATGGCCGCCATCTCCTGTCGCATCGACGTCCATTTTGATTCGTCTGCGTTTGTTTCGTTTTTGTCAGTATTTCTCCTCACTGAGGACCGCCCTTCTGCCGTTCTTCCTCCTGTCTCTGTCTCGCACTCTCACCCGCGAGCGGCCGTGTGAACATGGCGTGTGCGTGCGTGCGTGCGTGCGTGCGTGCGTGCGTGCGTGCGTGGATGTGACATCTGGGTCGCTCTTTTTCTTTTGCCTTTGTTATTTTTTAGGGGGTTTTTTTTGTGTATATAATTTCATATTTGTGCCTCTGGACAAAGTGATAAACTGCCACCATTGTCTTTAGGTTGTTTAGCTGGTAGTGTGATAGAAATATTGTGCATTCCATTATGATTCTTTTATTTGAATTTGTGTATTTTATTAACGGGATGCCTTGTATTATAGTTGGTGAGACAACCCAGAGACGTTTAAGTGAGTTGAGCATCTTGGGCTAGTCCCCTTCTCTCCCTGTTGAGTCAGGAACGCGTATCATTGACCACCTTGCTAGCATCCTCGTGTGATGGCAGGAGGATTAGTGTGGGCTTGTGGTTAAGCACATCTATGTAGTGACCAATGAGTCTCCTATGCATTTTCTGCTGAGCCTGGTTGTGGTGCGTGCTGGTGGCACCGTCGGTTCAGTTACAGGCTGCTTCCGTACGTCTGAGACTGCTTACGGGAAAAAGAATGCAATCCCTATTTATTGGTAAATGGAGGTGCCCCCCCCCCCCCCCCCCCCACACACACACACACACACACACACACACACACACACACACACACACACACACACACACACACACACACGCTTGCTCAGACTACACACACTGTGCAAACACGTGCATGCATTCACATACTCACACACTCACACCACACACACACACACACACTGTGCTCACATGCTTGCTCAGACCACACACACACCGCGCACACGCACACCTTGCAAACACACGCGCGCTCACATACTTGCTCACATGCACGCGCTCACATCACACACACACTCACACGCTGACATCCCACACATGCTCACCACACACACGCACACACACACACACACACATTCTTCCACCCCTGCATGTGGAATTTTCACAGAGCAGAAAGCCATGCGAAAGCCGTAGAAAACAGGCAGAGCCGAGTGTGAATGCATGGGAGGGTGTCGGATTACCCCGCCTGAGAAAAGGATCAGAGTAACGTGCTGAAATGCGGTAGTTTTATCTGATGCCTGGGGGGGGGGGGGGGGGGCAGGCTGGGTTAGGGGGGGGTGAGTTGTATGCTTTGCTCGGGATAATCAAATTACAGCAGATTAAAGTAGTGCATTTCTGCGCGCTTTCTAGCGCAAACGGTGTCCTTTTCGCCGAACGGAGAAGGCCCCGCTCATAGAGGGAAAGTAAATTATTTTAGGCACACTGCAGTATGTAATCCATAGTCAAAACCCACTCGCTGGATCATATGATTAGTATTAACGTGTCTTAGTCAGTTCTAAGCGCTGGTTACTGTATTTGTGCTGTAAGGCAGGCGTACAGAAAGCCCTTGCATAATATTTACCAGAAGACCCAATGTGCCAATATAATTGATTTGTGTGTCGTCTGCTTTTAAATGTCAGTGTAGTAAGTATTTTAAGGGGAAGCGTAGAGTAGTACTTTCACAGAGCGTTTATGATATTCTTGAAGTTATTTATGTTTTCATGGAAAATTACTTGTAATTGTTTTTTCTTTTTGCTTTTGTAAGAGTTGATTTTCTGAGAGTAGATTCAGTGAGTGACTTTTTTTACATTTTATTTCTCCTTCTCTCTCTCTCTCTCAAGGAGCAGTTCACATTTTTTCTTCCTTGGAGTTTGATGCTACACGTGTCCGTGTGTGTAGTAGAAGTTCGTTTCTTGTGTTGTTACGGGACAACTGCTTGTGGGATTTCTGCTATTCGGTGCAATTTGCCCCCAATTTTCCCACAGTTCCACTGGGGTCAGCCATGTTTGTAGTTCTGGAAGCAGTCAAGTCATTAGTAATACAGGAAACCCATAAGAGAAAGGACTCAATCATTACTGTGCTGTATTTCTCTTATAAAACTGCCAGTGGAGCTACACGTAGCAGTTAATAATCATTAAAAACTGAATGGCCTTGCACATACTTTTAGATTTTCTTAGCACTGTTATGAAAATAGACACAAATACTTGTGCACTTAATAGGGACCCTGTGCAAACACCTTTTTTTGTTGGATTTAAAGGGTTAATTAAGCCACAAGATGTAGATGTGTAATTGTTACTATATAACAATATTTATTTTGTGTAAATCATGTCCTGAACAAGTCCCAGACAAATTTTGTATTTCTGTCCTTGATGGATGGATATGCACATCAGGTTAAATTCTGATTGGCAGCCCTTTAAACGATCTCACTGCTGATTGGTTAAAATGTAAATCACTGTTACATTGCCTGCATGGTCTATACCGAAGTCCACCTGTAGGGGGCAGTGTAAGAACTTTGTTGCTTTCAGGATAATAAAAGATGAAATATCCACTGAATAAAATGGGCTTAATGTTAGTGTTTATTTTATGTATAACCTTTAGAAATGTTTTTATTGCACAGGGTCTTAGGGCTCAGACTGGCATTTAAATAACTGGATTCCTTTTTGGTAGTACTCACGAGGCCTTATATATTGGAAAATGTTAAGTAGTTTACATTTTGTTTGTTTCCTTAGATGACGAATGGTAACTATTGTAGTGGGTGGTGATCTAAATTAATCCAAGTTTGGTATGCAAGTCATTACATGTTCTTATTGCAACTGAAAAGTAAATGAGGAAGAAAGTTAAAGCAATGCAAAGAGAGGGGGATTTTATCACTCCTCTGAAAGTAGCCTTATAAGCATTCATTATCTGATGTAATCCTTTGTACATTTTTTTCTTTTTTTTCCTTTTTTTTTTTTTTTAAGCTTGTAGTCGTGTAGGGATTTGATATGGGTCGAGTGTTTAAAATTGTAACTGACGGCAGAGCTGACTGTGGCCGGTGGCTCCGTTGGGCAATGCACAGTTTGGCCATTGCTTGGCCCAGTCTGTTAGGGATCCGTGTCTCATGGCTGACTAGCGCCCCCTGCTGCTCGGTCGAGCACCTGTTGCTTGCAGTCAAAGCCGCGTATGAAAAGTCTTCCTCCGACTCCACTCTGCGCAACCTCAACTGTCGTCTGCGGTGTGAAAATGAGCAACTGGCCACAACGTACGTTTCGGAGGTCAGGGCGTTCCTTTGGATGTCTGCACTCTCAAAAGAGGTTTTGCAGCATGAATGTGGCTGATATTGGGGGGGGGAGGGTGTCTGATCAGCACCTGCTGGCGTGAGGGAGAGCTGCTTCATTTTACAATACGCAAGAAGTCATCACGCATTGTTTTCCTCTCGATGCAGAGTATAAAAACATACTTCAACACGATTACAGCAATTTCAGTCAGCATTGTGATGAGGCATGCAAAATGTCTTTTGAAATACAACGTGGCGTTCGGCCAGTCTGCAAGGGTTTGCCCTGGATGGATTTAGCCTCTAGTTCAGGTGTGTGTGTGCTGATGACATCATTCAAGCCTTGATCTGGCTAACCTTCCATTTAGATTTTCAAGCTGTAACAGCGGTGTAATATACCTGTCAATGTTTTCTTTTTTAAGGAATTAACAAATGAAATAACTGCCGTTGCAGTTATTTTGTCCCATAATTGTGGAAAACAAAACAGATTTCACTGCATAGGGAAGCTGAAAGTTCTGTTCACCAATAAAACTACAAATGGTGGATGACAAGTGGAGGGGAAACCACAATAACTCTGAAACCACATTGGGAAATGTTTTTTTTTTTTTTTTGTGAAAGAGCATTGGATTCCCACAAGTTCAGTTGGAGGTCCTTTGGAGGTCAATGGTTGTAGAAAGGCTGCAACCTTCTCCTGAGATTGATACAATCCTTATGATGTTGGGGTGAGGACCGTGCGGATGGCAGCTGAAATCGGGACCGACCGCGTTCCCAGGCCCGGCCAGGTCTGCGTTAATTCCCTTTCTGGAGCCGTGAGCGGTTCACGGCGGCGGCATTCCTGAGAGGCTAACCCGAGCGGATCCCACGATGGCCGGATTTCTAATCATTTCCAGCGGGAAAAGGGCCGCTGCTCCGTAAGCCAGCAAAGAACTCCTCAAGCCGCCAATCCGGACCGCCGGCTAAAGCGGCTTTAGGGCCACCTTGCATTCTCTCTGAAGGGAAAAGGCTGTATTCCAGGGCAGATATTTACTCACTGTTATGAGAGCGTGTAGGACCGGCTGCGTTTAGCTGGGCAGGCAGCGTAATTCTACCTCATCAAAGCTCACAAGTTCATTTGGGGGGGTAAAACCGGTCTGTACTTTCTGTTCTGTAGCTTCTCGATTAGCCGAGGACGGATTTTGGGCATATAGATTAGCACTAACCGTTAGGTTCCATGCCTTCTGCAGCTTCTAGTGCCTCGCCCTGTATTAGCAATGCTGAGGATGATATAGAAACGCTAGCAATGCTGAAGATGACTTCGTGTTAGATAGAATGGAAATAGAAGAGAACTGTTTGCTTAACTGCACTAATAAAATCTTGCAAAACAAAATGCTGTTTTTTTTTTTTTTTTCTCAATTTTTAGGCCGAAGCAGAAGTGTTGCAGAAATTATGTACATTCTTATTTTGGCACACAATTTCCAATTTCCATGAATGAAACTATCTATATAGAAAAAATTTATTTATTTGTAATTTTTTGCCCATTATTATAGTTTTACTTTTATTTTGTGGTTAATTACTGAAATTACAGTACAATTTTGGAACTCTTTCAGAATCCAGTAACACACAACTTAAAAACATTTTTTCACATTTTTATTTTTATTTCGATGAAAAAGAGCAACCGAACCACAACCCATCCACCAGCAGAGAGAAGCCATTCTGTGGCCAGTTTGGGACAGACTTCAAATGTTCTTCTCCAAAGGAATGAGCTGGCTTGAACTGAACTTTTTCCCATTGAAGTGTCACAACCGATCGGTGAGATGCTCCAAATAAGTGCTTAAGTGTCAGAGCAGCAAACGTGTTAATCGTGGCTTTTGAACACAAACAGGCATACATACATATTTATAGAGTATATGATTTGTAGAAATGTTTGCTTATAAAACGTTTTGACGGTGAGTGGGTCTTAAAAAAACAAACAAAAAAAAACAGTTGGGGAAAGGCTCTTCTCCAGTTCCAAGTATTCATCTTTTAACCCAAAACCCACATCTTCATAAATACAATAATTTCATTTTTTAAGACTAGGAATCAAAAGGTATTCTGTTGGTTGTATATTCCTTTACATTATATAAGTTGGCTTAAAAAAAAAAAGGTCTCTTCTTTGTCCAATGGCAGGGCAGTCACATCTCTTTGCCCACCACAACGATCGGCACTGTTGATTGGCTGAGAGCGGAAGGCTTGATCTGGTTGGCAGTACTGTGCACCAGGGCGGACTTTAGCTCCCGGACCTCGGCGTCCATGGGCGAATGGGATTGGCTGTCTGCGGAGGGGGCGTGGCTTCCCCAGGGCCTGCGGTCTGAGCGTGCTCGTGGGAGTAGAGCACCGTTGGTGGGGCGGGGGCTGGGGCCGGACCCTGGGTTAGGGCTGCGTGCCCTGGCCTGAGTCTTACCGCCGTAGGGGTCCGGGGTGAGGCCGTTGGGGATAGACGCCCGCGGCTGGCCCAGGTGATCCGCCATCACCAGCGGTTGGCGGTCCTCCTCCTCGTGGATGGCGAACACGGGCACGCTGACGTGGTCCCCCTCCCCGGGGAACTCCCACTGCTTCCCCCCGGCCTGGGGGTCCCCCTGGGGGCCGGGCTCCGTGGACGGGGCCTGGCACGGAGGCGGGGGCCCCTGGCAGTGAGGCTGCGGCCCCTGGCTGAAGCAGGGCGCGGTGAAGCGTGAACGCCGCAGGTTGCCCGCGGAGTTCAGCCGCCGCTGCCTCTGCGCCGCCTGGGTGAGCGGGTACGAGGCCGCGCTGCACGACGAGTCCGACTGGTTACCTGTCTCCAGGTGAGTGTCCGAGAAGATCTTACGGGGGCCGTCGCTCTGGAAACCTGCCCCTGAACCAGCCGGAGCCTGGCAGCACAAAACGGGCGGAAACGTTACAGCTGCACTTCATTTTGTTGGTTGAAAACCTAAAGCTCATTGCCATCAGTTCACTCAAATTCTGTTAATGCTGGTAAAATGAAATGAGGGCATTGCTTGGTTGTAAACTGTAATGTCAAGTACATGCATAGGGGATCTGTGGCAGGGAGACGTTAATAGATCTGCTGTGTGTAAGGGATCTGTGACAGGAGTTCAATATCTGTTAAGTATAGGGGATCTGTGGCAGGGAAACACAGTTGTAGATTATCTGCTATGTGTAGTGCATTGGTCACCAACCCTGTTCCTGGAGATCTATAGGTTTTCACCCCTACCTAACAAAGCACGCCTCATTCAACAGCTTCAGATCTCATTGAGCTGCTAATCGGTAGAGTCAGGTGTGCCAATTTAGGGTTGGAGTGAACACCTTCAGGACGGTAGATCTCCAGGAACAGGGTTGGTGGCCCCTGGTGTGGAGGATCTTGACTCACGCTGTCCACCAGCTTGGTGAAGGGGCTGGTGGAGTTCCAGCTCCTCCACGTCCTCTGAAGCTGCGGCAGGGGGGGCAGGAGGTCCTGAAACGTGCGCACGCTCCACGCCCGCGGTCTGGCACTGCTGGCCCCGCCTCCCGGTCCACCCTGCCCCCCCACAGAGAGGTCGCCGGCCGAGTCGGGGGACAGCCAATCACAGCCCGGCCCGGGACCCGTGTCACTGTGTCTGAGGAACCGTTCCCTATGCTGGGGGGGATAAGGAAACAGATTTATATTACATATTATTTATTATTGTTGTTATGTAAACATACATCCTCACTTAGTTTTTGTAAACATCAGTAATTATTCATTGGCATTACAATTTACATTCCTGTAGCCTTTGGCAATGTCTACTTGTATATTTCCTGCCAATAAAGCAAAGTAGAATTAGAGAGAGGGAGGCATTTTGAAATATTGCGCTACATTTAATCTAAATCGGGTAGTGGGGTACCCAACTGCAGTCATGGGGCTATCGCTAGGACTGGGTCTGGGACCGCCATATTCAATGGACATGCACACAAAAGTGTGTAAATGTAAGAACTATATACGCACTAGAAAGCAAATCTTATTTGATGGAACACAGTTTGATAAATATGTTCATTAAATAGGAATACAACTCATCATGTCCAAAAGTGACATTACAAATAATAATTCAAAAAAAAGTAGCACACTGATACTTTAAAAGCAATAATGACTGCCGACCGTAACAAATGCCATAATATTTGCCCAAAAGCTAGATAGTCGATAGTAGTCTTTTTTATATATATATATCAACTGGTCTCAGATCTCTCTCCAGGGCTAGTCCAAATCGTTCTTAAACACTGTAACTATCGTTCTGCTTTCAGCAGCCGAAGGGGCCCGTCGTTCTGCACATTTTTCACCTTATAATCTTAGAGCGTATGTAATCTTTTCCATCTCCAGGTCTCCCTCCCACATTATTTTACCACTCCCCGCGTGTAAGTGGGTCTCTTTAAAGCCAATTCTGGGTCATAGCTATTTTGCGAAGTAGCAAATGATAGTTGGTGTAGGTGTCGTTTTTTCCCCCTTTCTTTTTTATGGAGGCACTTTTATAGTTTCCGGACTCCGGCTTGTGTTTCGTGCCGTGCCGTGCTCTGACATGAACCTGCGCAGTCCGCGGTCCCCGAAGTTGGCTAACTGGAAACATATTTAACACGGGAGGTGATCTGAACCTCTGGCTTAATTTCCTCTGGGTTTCAGGAGAGTAGGTCATGTGACTATTTGAAGTGTGCCTGCTGGTTTTCCGAGGGGAAATAAAGGGTAGCTTTTGGCTTGAATTGACAGCTTCCGAACTAATTATTATGTAAGATTTAAAAAGATTACCCGAAAGAAAGGGCTGTTATTAACACTGTGGCGTAAGCGCTCTTTGAAGTGGTTTGAATAGCTGCTGATCGGTCGATTTTACATAGTGTACTCCCACTGAAGTGCATCTGGCAAAGTAGCAGTTATTTTCCCTTTCTGTTTGCAAAATAGCCGCGCACAACTTCCTGTGGTATCAATTTCAGCGTTTCCATGACACCTCGGCACTGTTTGGCAAACAAACGTCTGAATGACGTCTGAGTAACATAAAAGGCGATGATAAATAATCCATCTGGGAACTTTTCTCAACAAGAATGGCTCCAAATCCAATACAAATATATTATATTTTTATCAAAAACTTCTGCACTTTATTTCTATTTGGTGGATGATTGCCATTATAAACCAGCATGCCTATTATTTTGGCATGTTAAGGTACTGTGGTACTGTGAGTGCTGCCCCCTATGGGCCAGATGAAATAATTAGCGCATTGCATTGCATCACACACAGAGGAAGTGGATACAATCAGCAGGCTAACCAAGGCTAACCCACCTCACTGCACAGAAATGGTCTGTCCACAGCTGAAGTCTAGCTGGTGCAGACTGTAGAGTAGAGCAGTTGGCTAATTGTGAATGGCTATTCAAAATGAGTTATTAAAAATTGAAGACGGAATATACGATTATGATTAATCGGAATCATTCAGCCCCTCACATCCATTCCTTGCAAAAATTTCGAGATGGTCCACCCAGAAAAAGAAAACAAATGTCAAAAACAAAATAAAGAAAAAAACTGCATATTTTGGCCCCATGAAGGAAGTTCTCTCACAGATGCTTTTGTCTCTTTCTAGCGCTCTCCACAAGTGCGGAAGCCCCGATGACAGGAGGGCACATCAGGTGAACGGCGATCAGCGGCGCAATAAGTGGCGGCCATTTTGGATCCAGCCCGTGTGGCGCTGGGTGGTCGTGAACGGGCCGTAATGAGACGGGGGCAGGTGTGCCAGCTCGGGAGGCGCTGCTAGGCGACCCGAAAATCCCATCGCTGTCAAAACACGCTGGCACGGGCTGAAGCAGTGCATTGAGCTGAGCGAGTGGTCATCAGCCGCGGGGCTCAGGCACGTACCCCGCCAAACCCCCCGTTACTCAGCTGTTAATCGCGCCCATTCCCATCACAAAGCGCCAGATAATCCTCACAAAGAATCGCTCACAGCTCTCCTCGTCTAGACAAGATTTAGGGTTGGGGTTTACAATGAACTTCTCCGTACGACCACAAAAGCCCCACACACACAATAGAGACTTGTTGTGAGAGAGAGAGGGAGAGGGAGAGGGAGAGAGAAAGATAGAGAGAAGAAAGAGAGAAGAGAGAGAGAACATAAATGCCCCAGATGTGAATGAAAGCCTTTCTCTCAAACTGAACTTTTCTGGACCCCAATTCTACAAAAGCAACAAAACAATAATTCAAAGGAATTTTATCAAATGTATCCCTTTTTTCTTGTGGAGAAACAGTCCCAGCATAGCCTACTTGAGAGGGAGCGTTTATAACAGGGTTTTGGTGTGTGTGTGTTTGGTGGGGGGGGATGTGTTGTGTGCCACACACCGTCAAATTTGGGAAGCTGGCCGCACTGATAATATGTTCATTAGCTAGGAACCTTCCGGAAAGCCTGCCAGCTCATTCTGCCAGAGGCTCCCGCTGATGCCAAACTCTCGCCTACAAGAAGCCTGAGAGGAGGAATAAATATAAAATAAAAGATGCTGGGCTTCAGACATCTTACCCACGGGCCCACTGTCATTACACTCCCACACCTCCTCGAGGCTGAATGGCATGGGTGCATTACACCCTCCTAAGACCTGGCTATTAATCTCGGTCCCCTTTAGGGGACGTGACATTTCAGTTATTTATCTGACGCTTTTATCCAAAAGGACTTACATTTGATTAGACGAAGCAAGGGCCAAGCCCCCCTGGAGGAATGTGGGGTGAAAGGGGCCTTGCTGAAGGGCTCAACAGCTGCACTGATATTATTGTGGCCACACTGGGGCTTGAACCACCAACGCTTTAGGGTCTATCGCGAGTATGGATGAAGGATCAGGTTTCTACTGTACGTGGCCTAACCTAGCGCTGCCCAACCCTGTTCCTGGAGTGAAAACCTACAGGACGGTAGATCTCCAGGAACAGGGTTGGGCAGCCCTTGGGATCACCAACATACCAAGTTGTGATTAATGAAAGTGCAATGGTCGTGCCATCATACCCTGGCTATAGGTAATCCTTTGTCACTGAAATTAACATGTGGAAGGGAAGGTCGAATAAGGATTTTTTGGGGGAAATATCAGATAGATGGGAGAAGATAGACTGGGAATGGGAGGGGGGTGGGCTCCGCAGGAGGGGGGTACTGACCGTGTAGGGGCAGAAGGGCAGGCGTGTGCTCGTACTGGGGGGTCCCGACGAAATCACAAACACCTCATCTGTCCCGAGGTCCAGCTCCATCAGTCCGTCAGGCGACAGCTCCAGCTCGGAATTCTGGGAAATATCCGGCCCGCCACCGTTGGGGGAACCTGGGGGTGGGGGGAGGGAGAAACACCCTGAGGGTCATATCACTTCCCATGATATTTACTTCCCACGCCCAGCTTTACGCCATTACTGCAGCCGAACACTATTATCTGCCAGTTACGCATTGTGAAATGGGGGTAATTAGCCTGCGTGTAAGGCATGAGATGACATGTTGTTTACATGGAGGTTAAAAGGCATGACCTGTAAAGCTGACCGGCAGTTCAACCCTGCGATAGGCTACACCAGTCCTCACACGGCACAGATTTGGACTACTCAGGGATAATCATAAATGTTACCACACAAGCAAAGCCGCTTCTTCACCGACCAGCCTAAACCCCTGCAAATTAAGTGCAAGGGCCTTTTAACCTCTACTGACCCAGGGGGTCAAAAACTTCAAAACCTTAACTGAAGAAAGGTTTATATTTAAAGAAAGTTTTCATACCCCCCCGTAAAGTACCTTAAAGGACCATCACAGGTTCAAAAAGCACCGTTCCATCAGAAATGTCTAGTCTAGTAATCTTCAACCCTGGTCCTGGAGAGCTACAGGGTCTGCTGGTTTTCATTGTTACTCTGCACTTACTCAGTTAGAGCAGTCGATTACACAATTAACTCACCTCACCTGATTAACTAGGTCTCAACAGCTTGCTGATTTTTGGAGAAAACAAATACCAGCAGACCCGGCAGCTCTCCAGAAGCAGGGTTGCAGACCGCTGGTCTATCCATTGCCTGACTGTTTCCATATATAAATACTCTGATAACACTATGCTTTGTTTTGTCAGTATTGAATTCTGGGATGGATCTGCTGTGAGTAAATGTGAAGCGATTGAGGACGGGCCCCGCTAAGTGGGAAACGACATCTGAAAACAGCCTCCCCCCAAGTCCCATCCGCATCCTAATTCCACATCATAATAGATCAATTACTTCCCCATGATGAGAAATACAATTAAATCCTTGTATTGCGCTTTTGCCAGTCTTTTTTGTTGACGGCGCGCTCGGACTGTGGGTCCCCATGTCTACTCATTGGGTGCCCCATTGTTCATGGCACCTTTCAAAAACCAAAACAAAAGAAAAAAGAAAAAGGCAAATGAAATGTCGGAGAAAGTAGGTCATTTTAAATTGGGCGCGGGCCACATGACGAGGGGGGTGAGAAGGTCCATAGAATTTGTGTGTGGGGCGGCCTCACGCCTGACACCTGAAGCAGGGGTGGGCAGCTCCTGTCCTGGCGGGCCGATGTATATGCCAGATTTTACCCTGGCTGAATCAGCTAATCACCATATGCACCGTGACCGATTCACTCGTGAATTACACCACAATAAAATGCTGCAAGACGAGAACATTTATCAGCTGCTCTAAATGACAGATCATGTAAATGATTGGGCTAATTAAATCCAGAAATCCCTGAAATCCAGAAATCCCCGAAATCCAGAAATCCCCCCCTCCCCATCCCTTTCCTGAACTCCACAACTTCTGAAGACCAGAACAACCATTATGAAATGTAAACATTCAGTTTCGGAGCAAATGAAAGCCCTGCTCGTGATGTGATGGGGTGGACTCAGGGGGGCCAGGGAATCAGTGGGGGGGCATGAGGGGGGCCCACCTGAGTGTGACTGGCCCAGGACCGGGGTGAACACCTGGTCCTCTTCGTTGGTGGGCACCTCCAGGCCTGGGTGATTGGGCGGCACCAGCTGCAGTTCGCTCACGTCACCCCCCTGGCTGGGCACCCCCTCCTGGAGCTGAACAGGCCAGAGCAGGCTCATTTAGCAACCCCCCCCCCTACCACCACGCTTTCACACCTCAAACCCATTCACGAGCTTGCCCTAAATCACCTCCATTTTACACACACTCCAACATGGGGACCAACTGGGAGGTCAAGGGAGGAAATGGGGTTGGGTCACAAGTTGATACTCACAAAAAAACTTCATATATATGATGAACTTTCCACTGGCAGTCAAATAAGTGAGCACCGTACTAGTTACAATGGAAATGTAGTTGATATACAGCATGATCTGTACATTTCAATTCCATATAATCCATGTTTGAACTTTAATAAGGTTTAATGCAGATGATTTATTTGCTCGTTAACTGGGTCGTGTTCTCTGAAAGGCCCCGTGGCTTTTAACGACTGAGGTGACCCCAAAGCAGTGTCATTAAATGCCTTCTTAAATGATTACAGCTCGGCTCAACGTGGTACAGAACTTTCATTAGAGCTGTCAAAATAAAACCTTTTTAGTTCATCTGGCACCATTCTGGAGAGTTGGAGGAAAGGCCAAATCTGAACAGGTCTGTTTTTAAGGGGCCATTAATTTTTTTTCTGTTATTTCTGAATTTCCCATGGCTGGACACACTGCTGTGTTTTCTGACACTGTGGCTTTGATGAAGGTCAGTATATGATTGCGTGTTGTCAGTGTGATGAGGGAAGCATTGTTGCCTCGTCCCACTTATCTTTTTATGGAGTCCAAGACCACGTTAGCGAAAGCTAATGCCGCCTAACAGCAAATGTGCAGACATCTGTTCCCCGCTATTTGGTGGAAAACAGATGTCAAAATGTTTGTGGAGAGGGCTAGACTGCTCCTCTCATGTGTGGGGCAGACTCTTTGATGGAGCGGGTGTTTTAAGTTTGAGGCTGTGTGGAATAAATTGGGCAGCCACATTCCGAGGTATTTGTTTGCAGGGGCATGAGGATATGAAGGCAAGTCTCCTTGATCCGCACAGAGTTACAAAACCTGAGGAGGAATGTCGGAGTTATTTTGATGGAGGTGTGTTTTTTTCTTACCTCTGAGCTATTGGAGGAGCTGGTGCTGGCTTTCTTGACGCATAGTTTAGGTCTGCAATACAAAAGGACCCACAGTAGCTTGGTGATTTGTTTTTTAAATTGTTTACCATGTTTCGCCACAATTTGTGCAGAATTTTAGAACAAAATTCAACCACTTTCCGTCAGATGCATACATTCAGCACAGCCTAGCTGAGGTGTTGGAGTAGTCACAGTGATGGTGTGGTGAACAGCAGCGATACAGAATGTAATACAATCCTTTGGGGGTTAAAAGCATTTCTCTGGGTAAGGAGTAAACTAAGTGGCTTGTTTTCAGTCGGCGAGTGCTTCACAGGGCGATGTTTACATGCGTACCAGGCAGAGCTTTTCTCGCACAGCCAAACTGAACTTCTCACTTGCTTCCCAGATGAATACCTTAGGTGCTCTCGGCGTTAGTGTGTGGTCCTCTGCCCAGATTTAACGAGCTTTACTGACATAAGGAGATAAAGAGGGTGTTTGAGGTCACGGCTAAACTCCAGTCATCAGGCCCCCCTGCTCCACAGCAGTCTGCAGTCTCCAATAAATCCCCTCTGTATCAATGAGTTGCGGACATTTTGTAGAACTGATTGTGCCAAGTTTAAATGAGCAAAACACCCCCACCCCAAGTCTGCCTGGTAATGGTATTTTGTTGGCAAGGCCAGGCAGGCGTATTGGGCTTTAGTTTCCCTGCTGCTGTAACTCTAGCATCTTTCTCAATCTTGTTGGCCGATTGGTTTAATCACCGTCTGGGTAAATGAATTAGTCATATCCTGTGTGCAATTTTAAAAAGGAAAAACAACACTGCTTAAACTTGCCTAGGGTAGTGCGTTGGTGTGTTTGTTTGTTTTTCATAACTGCGGTAGCTCCATCCTGAATGTGCACCGTTTACAGGTTGTGTGTTTTTATGTCGCGTGTTCTACCTGTGGACGTCTGTTGGGAAAGACTGGAGACACGAGCGTGCCGTTAGGTTTCCACAGAAGCGTTTCACCCACAGGAGAGTAAATAAGATGAGTAATGAGGCTACACGGTGAGGCTCAGCGGCTCAGAAGAGATGATGTACCGCTCATCTCTCCCTGTCAAACATTCAGTCCCACATCGGCCCACACCAGACACTGTAGTGCTCCCTTCCCAACAGCTTACCGACAGTACATCTCTCAATACACTGAGAGAGAGACAGGGAGACACAGAGAGAAATATAAAGAAAGACAGAAACATGGAGAGATAGATTGAAAGTTAGAGATAGAGAGAAATAGAAAGAGAAAGAATCATAACATTCTGCTGCCTGACTCAAGTCAGAGCCAGTAAATAGATTTCTTTCCCCCCAGTCAGCCTTATTCCCCCTCTTTCTCCAATCCCTACTCTTTTTCCCCATTCCTATTTACTGGCAAAAAGGCAGCAATCTGGTAGCAATATGGCGGAATGGTGTGGGTCCCTGATTGGTTCTTTTTGCCAAAAACATGCCCCCCCCCCCACTTCCCACCCCCCCAGGTCACCACTACAGAGAACACCACAATCCATTTAAGATTATTCCTCCACCATATATTATTCAAGTAAATATATAACGGTCTCCTGATATGTTAATGTTTGTTCTGCTCCCCTTAATTAGCCGTTGGGTCTGTTCCAACCGTCTGTTTTGAATATCCCCTTTTCATAAAACCGAATTTAGCAACATGGCAACTGTAAACAACAGCCAAACAGCCGGCCTGTTGAAAAGGGAAAGTAATAACATGCTTCAATCTAATTCTTGGCCGGCTCGACGGGACCGTTATTTGGTTTATTCCTTCTTTGTAAAGTAATACTTTTCAGCAACTGTGTTATTCATCTTCTTCCAAAAATCAATCTCATGTATTACACAAAGGCCATGAAAATACAAATCCACCCTTTCTTCCAAGTCCCCATATAACAAATTGCGTAAAAAAAGATGTTTTCTTTTGGGGTGTGGGGGTTTGATGCTGGAGTTATTGAACCTCCAGGCAGATCGGAGCAGAACATTCCGATAAATGTCTCATTTGTGTACAGCACTCCGGGCGGGATTGGGTTTCAAACTCCCGATCCGATAGAATCGTCCCGTGTTAGTGTTGGGAATTCTCCCCGCAGGACTGAAAGGGGAACAGCTTGTAAACTGCACCCCTTTGATGTTCAATAGGAGAAACGTAGCGCAATCACAATAGCATCTCAGCGGGACAGTGCGAGGCTGGCGGGGGGTTCTATCACTCCGCCTTCTTCTCCTTTCTTTTCTGTTCGCTCACTTTTGTGCAACTGCTTTTTATGATTATTATTTTTTATTTTTTTTGTCTGCGGGAATTGATTCCAGGTGCTGCACCTCGAGCAAGCCCCTTCTTTCAATGGCGCACAGAACATCAAGGTGGAAGAGTGAAACCCTGTCTGTCTCTCTATCTCTCTCCCTCTTTCTTTCTCTCTCTCTCTCTCTCGCTCTCTCTCTCTCGGATCGGGGGAAGCAAACCTCCAGCTGAGTCAACAGCACTTCACAAGAGCCTGGAACACAAACTAGTGCGTATCAATATCTCATTCACTCTCAGCGCCCTTTGTGTGCCAGGATCAAAGACGGGAGAGCTCAGGCTGCTTTGACAGATAGGTAAGACCCAAGAGACGTAGAGCGGACAATAACAATGCCATTTTGCGCATGTGACATTCGAGACACATGTCAGTCTCTTCGGTCTTTGCTTGAATGCTTTGATTGGCTGCCGGGAGGAAGCATCCCATCCAATCACAGGGTGAGACACATTTGTGTAGGACATGGGTGGACATGTTTATGTCTCCACCCTTCAAATTAGCTTTACATGCTAATTAGCTTCACGTGCTAATCGGGACACAAAAACATTTAGTTCATCGAACATGAGCTTATGAATCACCCATCCATCCATTATCAAACCTGCATATTCCTGGTCAGGGGCGCAGGGGGGCTGGATCCCATCCCAGCATGCATTAGGTGAAAAGCAGCGATACACCCCGGACAGGTCACCAGTCCATCACAGGGCGTGCACACACCATTCACTCACACACTCATACCCACGGGCAATTTTGTCTCGGACAGTCGGACAGTTGGCGATCACCTCATCACTGTAAAGTGCTTCGAGTGTCTAGAAAAGCGTGTGAAAGTCTGGGGAGGGTTACCTGAAGATGACGCACAGAGCGCTGGTGAGCACCACGGCGAAGAGGGTGGCTCCGCAGACAGCGGCCAGCAGGGCGTCCATCTTGCCTGCGGCGGGCGGGGCCAGCAGCCGCTGGTCGGCCGGCTCGGTGCGGTTGTGGTAGCGGAACAGCAGGGCGAAGCCGCGGCCCCAGTGCGTGGTGGTGATGAGCTCCATGATGACCTCCACCATCTCGTCCTGCGAGCCGAAGGCCAGCGGCCCGCCCGTGGGCCGGTGCGACCCGCAGAAGCGCGTCGAGAAGGTGATGAGGTCGGAGATGTAGAGCACGTCGTGGGGGCAGGAGTCCGTCAGGGGCTGCTGGGTCTCCTCGGTGACCGTCTCCGTGGGCGACGGGGTCGGGGTGGGGTCGTGGTCCGGCCGGCTGGGGGTCACCGCCCTTGGGTCCCCTCGAAATGCCTGATGGGAAATTGAGTTTTTCTTCTCGGTGGGGGGCTGTGGGTATAACTGAGGTCGTGGGGAGCCTGGCACAGGGGGAGATTCGGCGATCCACTTGGCCGAGTTGGAGACTTTGGTCATCTCCATTTTGGTAGACTTCTCCTGCACCACCACCATCTGTTTGACCTCCTCCTTCTGCGGGGCCTGGGAGGCCTTTGGGCTGCCTCCCAGGGGAGACTGAAGGCCAGGGACTTTAGGGGGTGCCATGTAATCCCCGTCGATGGCGCCCCTCGGGGTTGGCGTGGAACTGTCCGGCACGGCCTCCTCCTCTTCCTCCTGCGGGCCGACAGGGGACCTGGCGACGATGTCGTGGCTCTCGAACACGTCGAAGTCCAGGATCTCCATGACCAGCCGGTAGCCCACGGGCACGAAGAACTGCCACACGCAGTGCGTGCCGGAGGAGTAGTTGTACGGGAACCCTGGCGACAGGATGAGGCCTCGGATGTCCACCACGTCCACCACCGCCCCGCAGTCAAAGTACACCTGCGGGCGGGACACAGATGCCATGCATCAGCGCCACAACACCTCCAGAGACCACAAGGCAAGGCGCGCTCACTGGAAACGGTTTGTACTGCAGTGTGGCCATAGCTACTCCAGACTTGTGTTCCGAGACGGAGAACTACAATTTTAAATGAACGTTCCATTGAGTTTACCACCACACAAATGGACGGGACTTTGGGCTAACAATGGGAGCTAACATCCCAGGGAAGCAGCTAAAGAGTAAGGACAAATTTGACATTAAAGTGTATTATAACCGCTAAATGATTGTGAACATCAAGAACACATTTGACACACTACTCATCTTATTCCCTGTGTCTCAGTTTAGGACCAATATTTTCTCAACTCAGTGGAGACACGCTCTACAGACCAGACCCATCTGTTCCCATCTCTCGCATTGGTCTGAGTTGATGCGATTGGTTAGAAGGAATTTGTTTTGGGCAGAAAAGTGGGAGGGCTCCTCTCTGAAGTGCACTCTATTTGGTCAGTGCATTGCTTTTGTCAGCTTATTAGCACAGAGCTATAAATACTCATAAATGGGGGACATTAAAAGTGCTAGCCTTGCCTGCTATAGGCCTAGCAGGCAAGGCTAACACTTTTAATGTCCCCCGTTTATGAGTATCATGCATTGACAGGCACAATTTTATCCATGTGATGCTGCTCATTTCAGCTAAGCAGACCGCTCCTAATACTTGCAGCTTTTTTTCGTGCACACAAGGCACGCATACTCACACACACACACATACACAAACACATACACACACACACACACACACACACACACACAAGTTCAAAATGATCACCAAGATGGACAATATCGCTTTGCGTGTGTGGTAATTATTGTGAGACTCTACCAAGCGAGCAGCCTCCAAACAATCCCCTCCTCTCCCCCTGGTGTAAACGCGTACCTCAGTAAGGCCGTCTCCCTGCTCCTGGGGGCCGCGGTCCGTCCCCCTGCTCCCGGGGGCCGTGGCTTCCCCCGACAGATGGCCAGCGCGGTTGTTCGGTCGCGGTATTTAAGATCACATTAGGCGTATTTACCACGCCGGACCAATGGCTCCATGAGTCAAGTCACAAGTGGCTTCAGTTTGGCACCCGCCATGACACGAGACAGCCCGTGTCAACACCACTGCGCTAGTATTATTAATTACTCCGCAAAATAGAGAATACAAAAAAATCACTGAAGTTCAGCTACCTAAAAGCGCCTCTTTTTTGGCTCGGGTACATGTCTGGGCTCAAAGGCCTGCGTTACATTACAATAATGTCATGCGTTTTACTTTGTGAAGGACAGGCCCGTTAAAACGTCTGCGGATCAAAAGCTCAGCTCCTGTGACCATGGGACGGGGACGGCGCTGTGGATGTGGAAATGAGAGGAAGCCGCAGCGGCAGCCTGTGATGTGGCCAGGCCGCGAACCGTTCCCCTAACGCATCGCACGCTTTCAGACGTCAGCTGGCTCCGTGAAATTGTCCTCTCGGCTGCAAATCAACAAAATCTGACCGGAGACATATTGCCTCCATCTCTGACTTTTTTTCATTTTGTTTTCAAAGCTTCGTTCGGGACGGGACCTTCTTATTTGATTCCAGACTTTGGCGAGATGTTTTATTCTCAATGATATTCACATGATCTTGCTGGGACTGCAGCCCTCTCTGATGACACATCACACACGCTACAGTGCAGCGAAAAGCAAATCTCCTTTTTTTTAAATACACACTTGCTTTTTGTTAATGCCACTGTATACAACTGTAGGTCATTTTGTAACGCTGTGTAGTACTTTATCCATAAGCAGCCAAGGCAGGTTCTAAAAAAGGTATAAAATTTAGGACATGTTTGAGTGTACAATTTCATCATCTCTGATTTCATGCTTGTTTAAAAAATGTATTAAAGCATTCATAGGGTTAGATATAATTTTAGTCGGTGGATATACTGTACATGGTGACTGCAAAGTCAAACATGAATACCATTCTGAAAGCCCTGTATCCTATAACCCTTTAAAAAGTTGATTTTTTTTTTTTTTTTTTTGGAATGTGTTTTCCCGTGTTCTAGAACTCTTTTCAGTTACCAATAGTGATCGTTACATCATTATAATGCTCAGTTACCCTTGCCATAAGGCTGACATAACGCTGTCATACACATGACATAGCAGCTGTAACAAGACGGCATAATGGTTGATGTCAGGTTATGTCAAATGGCATAAAACTGCCACACTTTTATCTGTAAATTTTATGAGCGCAACATCTGTCATAACATTTACCGATAAAAGCATGACAGTGTTATATCAGCCTTGTGGCGAGGGGTTCAAGTTAAGTGCTACCGAACATTCTCATGACAGATTTGTGATCTCACACAGGAAAGGGTTAAAAGACACACTTGTCAGGGTCTGTGTGTAGACAGGAGGGATGTCTTACACGTGCGCTGAATGGGTGTAAAACCATTTTTGGAAAGTGCCGGTGCCCTCTCATACTCACTCGCTCTCTCGCTCGCTCACTCTCTCGCTCGCTCACTCTCTCGCTCACTCTCTCGCTCACTCTCTCGCTCACTCTCTCAAGATCACATGCTCACACTCACACACGTGCACGTTTTCTTCAAAACAATGTGCGGTCGCTAGAATTCAGACTGCCTGAGAGGGGGTGTGCACTCTGCCTGAGAGGGGGTGCGCACTCTGCCTGAGAGGGGGTGCGCACTCTGCCTGAGAGGGGGTGCGCACTCTGCCTGAGAGGGGGTGCGCACTCTGCCTGAGAGGGGGTGCGCACTCTGCCTGAGAGGGGGTGCGCACTCTGCCTGAGAGGGGGTGTGCACTCTGCCTGAGAGGGGGTCTGCACTCTGCCTGAGAGGGGGTCTGCACTCTGCCTGAGAGGGGGTCTGCACTCTGCCTGAGAGGGGGTCTGCACTCTGCCTGAGAGGGGGTGTGCACTCCCTGAACTATTCACCCCCCTCCCCTCCCGCCGCGGCGCATCAAACGCCCTGCGCTTCGCCCGATCTGGCAACCCCGGGAGGTATTTGTGCAGATGCGCGGGGCGTAATGTTTTCCAGGTGTGTGGGGCACCTCGCCCCTCCCGGGCGCTAACGGGACGCAGATGTGCACCCCGCCATCGATGGTCCTGGGCCTGGCTCCGCCCTCCTCCCCTCTCCCTGCCCGACTGTGTTTATTAGCCTATTACCGTCAGCACTGGATTCAGACTGGCAACCCCGGTGCAGAGAAAGGGATGGGAGAAAGAGAGATGGAAGAGAGAGACCGAGAGATAGAGAAGGCGAGACAGAGAGATACTCGTAGCAGAATATGTTTCAGGCCGTCACAACCTGAGGGACAGTGAGTACCCACCCAGATAAAAGGTGCAATGTGTTACCAGACCTGTTCAACTTACAAATATTATAATTACAGTTCATATCTAGTCCTCCCGCCCTTCTTCTTCGCATGCCAATAAAGCATATTGAATGGTAATGAGCGAGAGAGAGAGAGAGAGAGAGAGAGAGAGAGAGAGAACAAAATGAAAAGGCCGGGGGGGGGGGGGTCTTGAAAACTGACCCTCTGGTCAAAGTGAGGCAGGGGTACTGACCCCAGAGGTCACCGCACAGGAAGTCCCCGTTTCCCCCGGCAACACCTCCGCACGTCACCGCGCGCATTCCTCACTCCTCGCACCGTTATTCCTGCAGTCTGAGAATTCCGGGTCGGGACTGCATTCCGCATCGTCAGTGACGGCACGGGAGCGCTTTCCGAGCGCCGTCGTCACCCTTTGGAAATCCCTCTAAAAACAGCCGGGGCTTTGACGCCCACGCAGCCCAGATGCGGGCAGGAAGGCAGCGGACCGAACGCGGGGCGGGGTGACGCACCCCCCGGGGTGGGAGGTCACACTTCTAGAACGGCGTGGGGCTGTTAAATTATGTCCGTGGTATGAAACGTGTGCTGTTCACCGAAGTCACTTTAAAGCTCCACGGTTTGGAGATAAATTATTCTCTCAGGTTACGACTACCTGATAAACAGGCACTGTCCCAGAAAGGAAATGGTATATAAAGTGTCCTGTGGACAGTAAATCACAGCTGTTTATGAGTGCAACCACATGTAAGTGTGCTGCTGGAAACACACTCTCACCTTTGTGTAACGTGTGTAACCATCATCTTTTTAACGTCCCGGTAAATTTGCCGTTTACAGCCGCTCCTCAATTTATGTTGAATCCAAGGGCAGAAAAATATAACACATGGTTGAAACCGTTATCGTTTTGGTGCTGGCACAGAGTTGTTCAAACAGTGATACCGTACAGTGCTGTGGTGTCAATTTAACCTTAGCTATGTGGCTAGGTTTTTTGGAAAGTTCTAAGTCAGTGTTCTAGAACTCCACTGTTTCCATTCACTGGTAGTGATTGTAACATCAGCATCAACCCTTTTAGGTGTATCACCACAAATATGTGGAGTGTTCTTAACTGAACATTCTAATGCTGATGTCACAATCACTTCTGGTAATTGAAAGCAATGGAGTTCTAGAATATTGACTTTGATTTTTGAGAAGAAAAAAAAATAACGAAACGCCATTGGCTGTGGCATTTATAATTTTTCAACCAATGAGCTTGAATTATTGTACAGCTATATGGTGTTTTGGTACAGAGTGCCGGCCCGTCAACTGCTGCATATTTAGAAACCCAAATTTAAGGACCATAAACACAGGCAGAGGGTGAGTCAACATGTCACTGAGTTCTTTTTTATTTTTATTTATTTTATGGTCTTGTAACAACGTTTTAACACAAAAATCTTACCTATCGTACCATTAAAACCCTGCAGTGTTATATAATTATTTCTGTATTTGGCATGCATCCTGTCACTACAGGCTATGTAGAAATGCACTCATCAAGGCTGGACAGCCCTAAGGGATGGTTGTGTCTGTTATGAGGGAAAAGCAAAGACCTCTGTTATCGAAGCACAGGGACGTTGAGCTGGCAGATGAGGAAGCGCCTGACATCTTCATCTAAGAAGAGGCAGCTCGGCCCTGTGAGGCAGGAAAGGGTCCTTTCATTCTTTACATTTTCATGACTGCGGTCATTTTTAGTCAAGAAGTAAGAAGATACAGGAGTTTGGATTGTATGCGTGAATGCGTGTGTGTGTGTGTGTGTGTGTGTGTGTGTGTGTGTGTGTGTGTGTATACATGCACTGTATGTGTGTGTGCATGCGCGTATGTGTGCGCATATTTGTGTGTTTCATGGCTGTTACTGGCCCCATGGTCTGGTATCAGATCCTGGCCGTGTCAGTGCTATCAGTGGTCAGCCTCCCTACACTGGCCTATACTGATGTGATTTTAAGCAGACCTCAGTCAAAGGTCAAATATGTAATAGTTTTGGATTCAAATAATTTTATACGCTTTACTGCGCTTGTCCAGTGTATTGTAACTCATGAAATACTCATAAGTGTGCAAAACCCACCTTCTGGTCCTCGTGTTTGGCTCAATAGCACCAGGCAAGATCAAATCCACCACAGAAAAGTATCTGAATCCAAGACAATTATGTATTTGACCCAGGTCCGCTCCCACAAGCAGAGCACGCAAACCGCAGAGAATGATTAATGACCAATCACCTGTCATGTCATCATGGGATTAATTCCCCATACTGCGGAGTTGAGTTATTCAACCGTCTCCATGACCTGGCGTGATATAATCCACCCAGATCAGGAAACGCAGTGTCTCACCCACAGAGAGTCACGCTATGTTAGCTATTTCAAGTAACACACCATATTCTATAGGTCATACAAACGACTGTCACTGCTGCCAAACATCATTATCCATTCAATGTATAAACCAGAGCATCCAAAAACTAATTGGAAACCTGCTTTGTAAATCAGGGGTTGCAGGTTCAAACAATGTGTGGAGCACAGTCATGTCAAGGTACTACACCCGCATCACTCCTATAAATATCTAGACAGCTAAATAGACGGTGTGTAAAAATGTACTGTTAAAGGTCCCATACTGTGGAAAATTACATTTCCCTTTCTATATGGATTATAAAGGAGTTGAAGGTGTTATAAAAACACTGTGAAAGTATCAAAACACAAAGACCCCAAATAAATCCACACTATCCGTATTTAAAAAATTGTACATTTAAAGGATATAAATTTGTGACATCACAACTATACTATAATTTGCATATGTCCGCCTTCAACACGGCCCACCTAGCTGGAAGAAATCCAAGCGTTTGGCACTGACGGTGTTCAGTTAGTTGCAGCTAGCCAGCCTATCAGAACAGAGGTTCATTTATATCAATGAGCCTTAAAGACGCAGTCATAAAACAACCTGTTCATGAGAGGCGCTGGAGAATGTAAAACAGGATAGAGATTGTTTTTGGTACTTAAAACCACTTTTGGATATCAGGACACTGGATAAAATAAAACACTGGAAATTGTACAGTATGGGACCTTTAAGTCTGCACCTCCTACTCTCTGTACAAGCCAAAATCGTAAAAACGCTCCGTGCCAAACCAGCTGGGGATCTGGAGCGATCCGGACTGCATGTGTGGAATACCCGGGCAGAGCAAGGAGAAAGGTCCTCCAAAACAAATAACATTTACATAGAAGAAGAATAACAAGCTCCTCTGAGTGAGGTCACGTTGTGCTGGCAGTGCAGAGCTCAGCCGTTTCCTTCACGTCTTTATGGCCGGATCCTGCTGTGTTGCATCACATTTTCTTTTGTTTTCAAACAACATTGTATTATTGTATCGTTAATTGTATTTCATTTTGTTATTTAGCTGACACTTTTATCCAAAGCGACTTACAGTCGATTATACTCAGTAGGGGACAGTCCCCCCTGGAGCAATGTGGGGTCAAGGGCCCAAAAGCTGCATGGATCTTATCATGGCTACACCGCGGCTTGAACCACCAACCTTCCGGGACCCAGTCATGTACCTTAGCCACTAGGATACTGGCTGGTTCTTGTACCCCATTGTGTAATTTCCAGCCATTTTAGCCATTGTACCGGAAGACCCTTGTGTTAGCGAGGCTGCCGACCTTCGCGCACAACCACGAGAATTTAGGTAGAACGGCAGAAATGACTACGAGGCTGACATTTGAACGGGTCAAATGGTGCCGTCAGCGTGTAATCGGATTTCGCCTTCGCACAGCGGTATTATGCAATATGCTATAGAACCAAGACAATAACCTCACCGTGGGCGGGGATCGGGGCTGTGAGCCGCAGCGCCCGGTCAGATGGGCCGACATGGCTCAGGCAGTAAGAGCAGTCGTCTGGCAGTCGGAGGGTTGCCGGTTCGATCCCCCGCCCGGGCTGTGTCGAAGTGTCCCTGAGCAAGACACCTAACCGCCAAATGCTCCTGACGAGCTGGTCGGCGCCTTGCATGGCAGCCAATCGCCATCGGTGTGTGAGTGTGTGTATGAATGGGTGAATGAGAAGCATCAATTGTACAGCGCTTTGGATAAAGGCGCTATATAAATGCCAACCATTAACCATTTCAGAGAGTGGAACTGTTCGCTCTGGTGAAGACTTGCTCCCCCACTCACCAATGGCCCAGGTAGGGTCCAAAATTAAATTAAATCCTTAAATTAAAGGAATTAAATCGCTCCTAAAATTATTCAAACACTTTCCTACATTTGACTAAGCTTGCCTTGGAATAATAATTCATAATTTATCCAAAGTCACTTACAGTTGATTAGACTAAATAGGGGACAATCCCCCCAAGGCAAATGAACTCAACAGCTGCATGGATCTTATCATGGCGTCAATGGGGATTGAACCACCAACTTTTCTCAGTCATGTACCTTAGCCGCCAGGCTACAGGCTGCCCCAGAACAACCAGATACCTCAGAGCACAGGAAAGTATTTTAAACAAATAGTTGAACCCTGGACTTAAATAATGCTCACTCAGTGAAACGTTTACTAATATAATGCTCTTATGTGTTTTCATGTGTGATGTACTCTTATGCTGTTGTCTTTGCCAAGTCTCCCTTGCAAAATAGATCTTGCATCTCAATAGGACTTCCAGGTTAAATAAAGGAGAAAAAATTAATAAATAATTGTCATTTTATACTCATTTTATACAGTGCTTTTCATGCAGTGTCACTCAAAGCACTTTCCAAAGAAGCACTGTAAACATCAGACACGATTCAAAGGCAGTTAAAGCACAGTTGCTCAACATAGTTAAATTCATAATCTATCAATATAAATGCATGATGACTTTGCCTAATAACTGTAATGCAAGTTTTTACAAACGCTGAATCGGGAGAGAACCTTTCCCCCCCTCCCCTCCCCTCCCCCCTCTGCTTGTACCTCCCCCCCCCCCCCATTCTTCATGCAATTTGGGGGTGAATATACCCTCCATTGCTGGGAGAACTGTGGCGTAATTATGATCGGGTCCCTCTGTTCTGCATGGTAGACTACACATGAATGGCCCCGTGCTGTATAAAGGAAGTGGGCCATTCTTATAATGCCAGGCTTCCAGTTCCGTTCCATCACGCGCATACGCTAGCCGGGCGCAGGACGCCCTTTCTCATGCTGTGAACAATGGGCCATGGGGGCACGAGTGCAGCACTCCTCGGCCCAACGGGCGATAGCATTTTAATGAAGTGATGCTAATAAGTATCTTCCAGCGCAAGTTTATGTAAGACCTCACAGGACCTTATACCCCAGTTTGGGTTTAAAGAGAAAAAAAAAAAAAAGTTGTAGGCTCAAGAACAATGCCCAGGACTGTTCTAGTTCTGGTCTCGTTTGTTTTGGTTCAGGATTTTAAGATGAAGGTCACAATTAAGAGCAAAATCGTCTTTTTTTTGTGTGGTTGTTTTGTTTTTGTTTTTTTGTTTTCACAGGCTTTGAAATATGCTGCCATTTTTTCAACTCCGCATTGCTATGGCGACGCACTGCAATTGGATGCGCTTGTTGTCGTAACCGTGACACTTCTAGCCAATCGTTTTTTAAGCGCTGATCCGTCGGTGTCCAGACAGAGATTTAACCAAGAGCGGTGAACAAAGTAGACATTTGGCAACAACATTAACCGAGTTTCAACACTGCCCTCTGTCAAAAGAAGGGCGGGTGGGGGGTGTGACCGTGTGGAAGGTGTAGTTTAGATGCTTTTTGTGTCTCTGTAGCAGGTTTGCGAGTTGTTACACGAGCTGACAACACCAGCGCGAAAGCCCTGTGACTGGGGGGAGTTACCACACACCCCCCTGACTCACTCATAAACAGCCCCACAGGGCCCCTAGAAGGGGGGCTGGGATCTTCGCTAGGCTGTTTGCTGCTTCTGCGGAGAGAGAGAGAGAGAGAGAGAGAGAGAAAGAGAGAGAAAGAGAAAGCGCGACCACTCTGCAGCCACCAAACCCTGTCAGCGGAGGAGATCTGAGGAAGGGTGTTTGACTGGACACCTTGCGGCCGGTCTGGCCCGGGCATCCAGAGCCAAATTCACCTGCCGTAGGTGAAGATTTATTCTTTCATGTTTTTTTTTTTTATCTGTGTGATCACGCTTGCACTTGTAACTTTATTTCCCTAGAGGGTTTTCAGCGCACTGGTTATGATCTGCAGCTTACTGTATGTTGCTCTGGATAAGAGCGTCTGCTAAATGACTGTAATGTAATGTAAGGATTGGAAAAGCTCCTCTGCTCCTTTAAGACGGAACGTGGATCCTGAACCCAACCAACAGGGCTACACAGGCCTGAGACACACGACCCCACGAGTTATCACATAACTGCCCCATGATGTCAGCCTCCGAACGCGCTCCGAGCGTGTAGCCTGTACCCACGGGTTCATCAGGGCCGGATTTACAAACAGCTGGCACCCCGCCACCATTCAGCCGGGGGAATCTTCCCCCCCGAAATCTCCCACCCCCAGTCCCTCCCTCCCCTCCCGACACCACTCGATTGGAGGAGGGCTGCATTCCCAAGGTTAATATGAGAGCGCATTATCACAGCCGTTTACACCTGGTCCCGGTCCGTGCCCGGGGTGTCCTGCAGTCAACTCGGAGTTTCTTTTACGGTGTTCCCCATCTTCCAGCAGAAAGTACCGGAACACTTGGGTGCTCTCTCGCCAGGAACACCCGATTGCCCAGTTGTAACACCCAGGTCTGAGCCCGTGGTGAGGTGGGTGGAGCTTGAAGATCAGCGTCACACTCTGAATGAACAGTTATCGTTCTGCCTTCCAGAGCTGCAGTTTTTTGGCAACAATTCTGTAAAGCAAAGATGCTTTCAAAACTAATTAAATATCCCCTTTCAGACTGCATCACTTGGGTAGTGGGTACACTGTCCTGCAGTTCTAGAAGAAAATCAGCCGGTAGGTTGTTCCATACATGTTGGAGAACTTGCCACAGTTTGGCTGTCTCGCTTGCTCCTCGCTCACCAGGTAATCCCAGACAGCCATGATCAAGTTTTTATCTGAAAGGTTTACTTTATGTCATTTTATTTTATGAAATACAAACATGTCTCTGTAACATTTAATTCTTTGGAAATGAATGTTTGTAAATCTAAAATTTGCTCTTCTACTGATACACTAATCCAGGAAACAGAAAATAAACATCCAAGACCAAATTTATATTTTTCAGAAATCCTGTGTGCCTGAGACTTTTGCACAGTACTGTAGGAGGACTTTGTGCTAGAGTCTGTGCTTCAGTTCCATAGCAGGATCTGATCGTTTCAGCTGGATGTTGTCCACATTTTAGCACGAGTGCGGTCCAGCTGAGTCACTTCTCTGCAGATGATTGGTCAGTAGTTGAGTGATGCAGGCTGCCCTGACTCCTGTCACATTGGTCCAGATGGGAGCTATGTCCTGTCACTCTCCCACAGACCGACAGGACAAGTCTCAACATGTACAAGCCCTCCCGTCTCAGTCAACAAACTGAGTGACCTTCCCCTAAATCAATTTCCCCATTAGAGCATACCTACACTTTCAATTTCCACAGAGAAGCCTTGCTTATTTAAGCACTTAAGCATTGCCTTGACGGTGTAGCACTGGAGCTGCACAAAATATGACTGGGACGACAGTTTCGTCTGACTCTTTTAGTACCCCCCCCCCCTTCTCTTTTTTCTTGACGTGAAGAATTCCAAGTTTGTTTATCATGTTCCCGAAAAAAATCAACTTGATACAAAAGGAGACAAAGCCATCATTTAGACTGCCCCCTCAGGCAGATAATCGCGGAGATAGCGCACCATACGCACACAGGGACCCAGGGCTGGGGACACTGACAATTCCATATACGCCCGTGCCTTTGTTGCCAGTTTCTAAGAGTCGCCCAGAGCCCCCCCCTGTATGAAAGGGCCCCAGTGTGGCCCATGAAAGCTCGTGGGATCACAGCTATCCCCATTTACCGTGGCACTGGTGGTTACTGACTGGTTACATATCGCTGAAATGTCACACAGAGAGAACCGTTAATTTCACTACTGCCTCTATGTACATGTGCGTGGATCATATATAACGAGGCTATGAGGTGGCATGGCATCCACACAGGAAATCTGCTATCCTGGTCTTGGCTGCTGCTTTTCTCCATTTACCTGTAGTTTTTAGTTGCTTTAAAATACGGAACTGTATTGTATTGGTGTATTGGAGCCGATAAAATACTCGCTTTCTGGTCCTCTTTGTTGGCTCAGTGGCACCAGACAAGGTCAGTCGAGTCCCTTGAAACCCTTACTGAGGTCAATTAACTGCATGATCAGTCTCTTTAATTGAGCAAAATAGCACCTGAGTACCATCAGGACCTTTCGGCCCTCCAGGACCACGTTTTGGGGACCCTCTGACCCACATTGATCCTAACAACATTTTTGGGCACTATTTAGGTACATAAAGTTGTACTGCTAGCCAGCAATATATAATTAATTTGTATCTTCTTTGCATGGAAAACATACTCATTTGTACCCAAAGAGAACATTACTGTGCTTGCAGGGTACATTTGGGAAATTTGATTCTTAAAAAACTAAAATGTACCTCCACTGTCACTTCATTTCTGTGAAGGTACTACACACACACTATGTAACCAGTGTATAATCCACTCGCATGGGCACCAAAAGAGTGAGCTCCACACCGCATTGCGTCCGGTGTGATTCCAGCCCCACGAATGCGTGCGTTTCTGCATCGCAGAGCGCAGAACACACCCCTCTACAGACGCCTCCCCGGACCGAGTTTTCGTTTGCGCGGGTGCCAAGCACAGGGTCATTAAAAGCCTGCCTTCTGAAGGAATCTGCTAATCACCTGTAAGTCCTGATCAGATTAGAGACGCCTTCCTACGTCTGATGGGAACTGGGAATAATTAACCGCAGAATGCCTTCCCCAGCACTTCCGCCTCCGAGCCATTCACAAAAACAGAGCCGGCTGCCAGCCACACACTCGCCGGATAAATACTTCAGCTCTTGTGTACCGCCGCAATCAAGGGGTCGTTGCCCTCGGAAACATTACTCATTTCAGCTCTACCTGTTCTCAGACACCAGTTTCCAGCAGTTTAATTGCGTGTCCTCGGCGGTGTGGAGGATCTGTTCGGAGGCCAATCAGGAGGCAGGTCTGCATCAGGCCGTTGTGCTTTCGCTACCTCCCAAAAGGGACTTCCCTGCGCATTCCAAAGAGTGTTTCTGATCAAGCGCACGGCCAGAGACGGCTGGCGTTTCAGGGACTGTCGTTTTTCGCCCGTAAGAGGCTTGGAGGCTCGGAGCACAAAGAACAGGAATTAAAGGGGGGTGGGGGGGGGGAGAGAAAAGAAAAAAAAAGCAACTGCCGCAAATACGGATCAGGACTGTGGCTTTTGTGTGTGTGTGTGTGTGTGTGTGTGTGTGTGTGTGTGTGTGTGTGTGAGTGGGTGTGTGTTTTCCTCTGCCATGTCCAATCAGGTCTCAGTGGAATGCTCCTGGTTGAAGAAGGGAAGGTTGGGATCGCAGGCGAACCAGACTGCTCATTCACCATGGAGATTGTGGGAAGCGTTTTGACGCTTTCCGACGAAACACTCAAGCATGTTCTGTCCCTGTGAATTTACTGATATACGCATTCTCAGATCTCACACCCTATCCAGCCGTCCCACTTGATTCCACATTCAACAGCCCTGGTTCAGAGTGACCCTTTTCCCTCATGTTCTCCCCCGCAGTTTGGCCCGGGGCCAGCACCAGCCTGAGCACCTACTCACCACTAATTACACTGACACCTGGCTGACTAGTGAGCCCATTCAAACGGTCCGCACGCAAAACAAGGGCAGGTTCACAGCAGGACAGGGGTACAATACCAGCCAAAGCAATGTTTGTGTGCAATATACACTCTCAGAAATAAAAGTATGAAAAGTGCCTAAAAAGGTACAAATGCTTGTCCCTGGGTGCATAAAATTGTACCCCTAGCCAGTAATATACACCTATTTTAAAAATTTACTCATGTATACCCAAAGAGAACATTACTCTACTTTCAGGGTACATTTGGGAAATTTGATCCTTGAAGAACAAAAACGTACCTTCACTGTCATTTCTGTGATTGTAGGATGACGTGTAGTATAAGAACTACAATAAAAGTGTCTGCTAAATGTGCTTCATGCTATGTAATGAAATTATTTCATCACTTTTTTTTTTTATGATTATAGTTTATACCTCCATGCTCTGGGAGGTGGACTTTTTTTTCTTAACAAAATATGCTTTTTGTATTTTTGCCCATCCCTGACCTGCAGGAATTTCCCCTCAAAGTGGGAGGAACAGTGGAGCGAGGGCCTGGAATGAGTGGGGGAGAGAGGTCAGAAGCAAACACATCTCCCCTGGCTGGCTGTGTGCGTGTTCATATACACCAGGGAGGGATACTCAAATGTGGCCCTGGGGGGCAGAAGTACTGCTGGTTTTCTTTTATACCGAATAATTAATTGGCCGTTACATTAATTGGTAATTCAATTAACACCACTGATTGGCCAGAGGTGTCCCAGGTTTAAATCAGTCCTGATTAGAGGGGAAGAATGAAACCAGCAGCAGTAGGTCTATCACTGGCCTCCACGGCCAGGTTTCCACCAGGGATGTTTGTCCATACAGGCTATATTAATCAGAGACGAGAAATTTGCCTGAACTGCCCAATATGTTTCTAGTTTGTGAATGGTCCACGCACTGGACACAAATCCCGTGCGAGCGGAAGGGGCGGCCCAGGGTACCACCCAAACGGTCTGAAAAACACCAGCGCACGCACGAGCCTCACCAATACGATCATTCGTTCAACAGGATTGTTTTTGTAGAGTTTCCCCTCGTCAGTTCGGTGTGACAAATGATCTGGTGCAAACGGACCGATACACAGCATAAAACATAGACTACTTGTGTTAAAAAAACAACAACACGTAACATATGTGTCGATCAAATAAGGCCACTTTCAAGGTAATGATAAAGCATCATTTTCGGTTGTTCGAGCACAGCAGAGTAAATAAATAGATAACGCAGTTATGTGGAGGTAATAATAAACTGACAAGTGTGACATGTCAAAGTCGGGATGCAGCAGGAATAGCCAACATTATGCTGGAAATGTTTTAGCCTCATAATGAGTACGCAAGCGTATTTTCAGTAAATCGCTGACTTGCCATTTCGTAGAAAATCCCTGCCGCATACATTAATCTACTTAGTAACTAACAAGAAACTCGCCAACTTTGAAACAAATGCGAGCAAAACAGCGTCATCTGGCTCTGGAGTTCGAGAAGGACGGAAAAGTGCTGCGCAATACGGTGCTCGTCGTTTGACAAGCGGTGCATGTGAGCACTGTTGTCAGTACTACCATACCCTAAGCATGCAGCAAATTCAATAAACATTGCAGTCAGAAACTCACTAAATGTTGTGCTACAACCAACGACAACAAAACTAGAGCGAGCACACACATTGTCTGACTCAGTTTGGGTGTAGACTGTAGTGTATCCGAAGTTTAGCAGACTGAACTAACAAGAGGTAAAAGGAAATCACTTGGCTTTTTCATGAAAATTGAGCGAAATTAAGTGAAGAAAAATATATATTCGCTGCCCATCACTTACTTTCTGTGTAGTGGCTCCCGTAACCCACAGAAGATACGCTGTCATGAAAACTTGTGCCCAGTTCGGGGTCTTTTGAACAATTTTCTCCATTTCTCCGTTTTCGGTGTTGCGCACAGGACCGTAACTCACTCCCGTCCTCAGTCCCCATTCACCTGAAACCCCGAGAACGCGCTTTCATAGGTCGTGGACCCGCACGCAAAAAGTGTGCGGCGGAGGCTGGGCCAAGCGCGTTCACCACTTTACTTCATCTGAGGAACGGCCACACAGAATGCAATCATTTCAAGCTGCGATTGTTTAGTTAAAGTTGTCTATTCAAAACGTGGGCACTTACCACTACAATGTGTGATTTGTTGGATTTTAACTCACTAGTCACAGGATTGACAGACATTTATTTTCAGATTCGATTCTTGAATTTACCTATACATTATGTTTGACAAACAACCCAGCATATTGATAGTTCCTCTTCTCATAGCGAGATGTAGCAGACGTTTGTTGTCTCTTGTAGCCTAGCCAGTTTAGATGTTAGTGCTGCTCATGACTGCTAAGATTCACAATTTTTTTTGAACTTTCAGGCATGTACTGCGTCTCACTTATCAAGTGTGCTGAATTAGTCTGAATATAAGTAATTGGATATGTGTTTCGGAATATAAAGCCAAACCCGGTCAGAAAAAGTAGGAAAAGTATGAGAAAATATTAGAAAATAATCTGTAGCGTGTGCAGGTATAATACGATTTACATCATATTTACAAGTGACGGTAATTAGCTTAACTTCGCGGTACAGTACACACTGTTCGCTAAACCGCTAATCACATTCTTCAGCTGACTTTAACAGCTTTATTGGAAAGCCATAAGAAATCGCATCCTGTCTGTCTGGTCAAGCAGGAGCGCTGATTTAATGGTTCTGTTCATTTGTTGATTAGCTACAACGACGCGTTATTGCCAGTTCTTTGAAAATAAGGTACACTGTAAATTATGTTTTGCTTTCATATTAAACACCACTATTTAGTAGTTTATATATTTTATGTATTAAATACCTTAATTAACTTAAATTACAGTATAACATAGGCTATTGAATACCTATTTCATGTTCAATATTGTTTGTAAACGATACCTTGAATCCAACTTTGAAGCACTATGAAATGTAGACCGAAACGTGAGCATGAAGTAGCCTATATCATGCAGTATACGTCATGTACTCCAGGTGGAAGTGTGTCTCCAGAATTAAACTAATTTTGTTTCCTGCTTTTTCTGGGAAGTGTTTTAAATGCATCCCTACTCCCTACATATTATCATTGAGTCCTATGCAATAAATGAATTAGAGCATTTTTAATTGTATGACTGATGTTGAACTATCTTTGGAATACACATCTGCCGATTTAAGTTGCATAATGTAAAAACCGTGCGTTATCCATGACAAATATTTGTCAGTTTCAAGAATAAAAAAGAAGCACACTTAAGAAGTAGGCATTCTGTAGTTAAACACAACATAAATTGTTTCTATTGGTATAAATCTATTTTCTTGTGCAGTCTTTGTACACTCAGTGAGCACTTTATTAGGTATTTATGAGACATATTTGTTAGACTTATTAAGTCTTCTGCTGCTGTAGCCTATCCACTTTGGGTTTGACATGTTGTGTGTTCAGAGATGCCCTTTTGCATACCACTGTTGTAATGGTTATTTGCGTTACTGTCACCTTCCTGTCGGTCTGGCCCTTCTCCTCTGACCTCTCTCATTAACAACACGTTTCTGCTCGCAGAACTGCTGCACACAGGATATTTTTAGTTTTTCGCACCATTCTCTGCAAACTCTAGAGACTGTTGAGCTCTCAGGAAATCCACAAACCACCCTGTCTGGCACCAACAATCATTCCACGGTCAAATTCACTTAGATCACATTTCTTCCCCATTGTGACCTTTGGTCTGTAAAACACCTGAAATATTTTCATTAATAAGCTGGTGTACAGGCCTACCTAATAAAGTGCTCACTGAGTAGATGTGGTAGGGTAACATTTAGAAATGGGCAAAAAATAAATAAAAACAGAAATACACCTGAACTATCTTGCTGTGTCCACCAGAGGGTGCCAGCTATTCTATTTGAGGAACTGCTTCCTGCTCCACAGTAACATAATGGTTTTTCGCTGTGCTACAGAATTGTAAACCTTATAAAATAAAATATTTAGCATTTGGGTGTGCAAGGTTGGAAGAGGGTATGGAAGTGTGCCACAGCCGTACTGTACCACCATGCACCCTGCTCCTCCTGAATGGTTGAAACATGGATGGGAGATAAAGTTAGCATAAAGCTCAAGTGGTAACCTCAAATGCGAGTTGAGTGGTACAGTTCAGGGTAAAAATTTTTCATTTCAATGTAAATTTTAAACGAATGCATGGCAGATCAGCAGAGTTGTTATTGGCAGAGTTTTATTTCTCAAACCCATCAGCAGAGGGCGCAGTTGACAATATTCACACTTTAATATTTTTTTGTGGAAACCTTATTAATTATTTTTTTTAATTCAGGGGAGGTGTACAATTAGGGTGAACACTGGAGAAATCACCCAGTGCCACGCTGTTCTTCAAAGGCACGAAACTGCTCCGCGTTTCCTCTCAAAATTTCACCCTCACACGCTCCCTGTTTTGTTGTGCTTTGTTTTGGTTTTTCTCCAAGCAACAAGCAAGTTCCACATTTTTTCTCTCTTTCGCTTTCACAGTTTGAGCATTAAGTCAATCTTTTCCTTCAGGCTTGCAATCCTCCATGTTATTTTTCTAATTATTATCCCACTTAATCCGTCCTGCCTGTTCTAACAACCTGCTTCAACACAGTAATGATATTGCATTTCAAGGCTGCCGCTTACAAGGCACCTAAAACTGTAAAGCAGCTGGTTTTTTCAATTTAAAGTTCAATTTCAATAATAAATACATTTCAAGCTGTCTTCTTGGCTCAGGGCCATTCTATACTGACAAAGTGAGAGACACCAGCTGATTCCTCAGAGCTCTCCCTGCACAACCTGGCAACCTCTCTGTTCACTGTACCTGGGTCCCATCACCAATCACCCTCACTTTGAGTCAGTATTGGAACTCCCATAGGAAAGGTAATGTGGACACGAGTTATAATTACAGTTTGTCCTAATGTTCTCAATATTCTTCCTGTGTGGAGCTGCCATGTTCTCCCTGTGTTCGTGTGGGTTTGCTCTGGGTACTCTGGTCACACAATCCAAAGGCATGTAGGTTAAAATAAATAAATAAAATTAAATTAAATGCAAACCATGTAGGTTAGGTTCACTGGAAAGTCAAAATTTGAATGAATGGTTGCCCTGCGATGGATTGGCAACCAGTTCATGGTATATTCCTGCCTCACACTCAGTGCATGCTGGGATAGGTTTCAGCATCCCCCGTGACTCTGACTGGGAAAAAGCAGGCTGGAATGGTCAATGGGTGTTCAGAAAATGAGCATATGCTTGCCTGTAGTTGAATGTATTGTTTTACTGTTTCTGCTTAGATAGATATTGCACTGTGTTAGTTAATATGTTGCTTACCTCTTCTGGATCTTGCCAGAACAGCCCTGTACATATCGCTGGAAAAGTGTCTCTTCAACTTATTCCAGTAAGTTTGTACAATGTGCATTTGACAGAATATTTATGGATATTAAGACAAATAAAGACAAACATTTCAAAAAAGGAAAAACAGGACAAACAAGAAGCACCGACTTATATCCTGGAAAAACACCAATCTCTGTAAGCCTGTTAAATGTAATTAGTTTGAATTCATCAGTCTTATCACACAATGAATAAGGTATCTTGATAAAGTAATTATTAGAGAAACTACTGAAACAGATTCCTTTGTGTTTGTCTGATTGGATTACAAAGAGAACATTGGCAAGAGATTTTCAAAAGGCTGTGTTTTGACCAATGATGCATTCTAATGCAAGTGAAAATGTTTTGCACAGTATTACTTAGTCTGGAAAATATTTAAATACAAACTGAGCAATTTGACCATGTTACATTTTAGGACATCTGAGTGTGAAGCAGAACCTTTACAGGGGCCCCACAGATGCTTTGTGAGTCATTATTTTAATCTCTCTCCTCTCTTTTTTCCCTTCCAGTCTCAGGCCAGCTCTAGTATTGATTTTATCATGAGATAATGGTTCACTCCTGAGGTATACCATCCTAGGTGTTATCTTATGCATAATATAATTGAATGCAATTGAATTTCTCGGCTCTAATGATAGCTAGGACTGTTGACATTCTCACAAACTTATGACAGTACTGCAAAGGCATGCCACGGAAACGCGCCACAGGTTTTCCCGAAGGACTGTCGCATCCAGCGACAGTTCTCAGTATCCAGCTGATTTGATTTCACGACGGAAGAGGCTTCTTTCCCAGATCCCTTTGCGCGAGGAAAAAACATCCAGGTCCGTTCAGTATAACAGCTCGGTCGATCTATTGTTGCGTTAACTAGCAACGTGAAAATATATTTTATTTGATTTATTTAGAAATAAACGACAGTTAATAAATTAGATCAGACATTGTACAATTTTAAGTAGGATTGACTGTGTATACATTTGGAAAAATCGATCGTTACGATAAGTTAATTGGGAGTTTCTTCAGTCCTGTTCCTTGTTTCTGGGCGGAACGATAAAGGGTCGGAATACAAATAGCCACGTAGGGGCTAGGTAAGGCTGTCGTTTGAAAGGTTGGTGATTTAAAAAAATACTTGCTTCAAATATTATCCACTGCCTTTTGATATGTGCACATTTATTTTTTATGCCTGTGATGTATTTGTTTGAAAAGGACAATTTAATTAAAGTCACCACAATATAGAGTTCGCTTTTGGTTATAGTTCGCGGCTAGCTGGATGGCTAACTGAGCTTTCTACCCAGCGACACGAAACACAAGTGTGCTGAGGAGGCTTTCCAGAGAGACAACTACTCGGGATGCGTTGTTTTTATAGATGGTCACTGTACGAGTAGCCGTCTGGCTATGGACGCGCTCCAGACTGGCATGCTAGCTATCTATCAAATAGTGACTATAGTTAGCTAGCCAAAATTCCCCTGTCTGAACGGAGAGCAGCTTTTCCTCTGACAGTTGAAGCGTTGCCAGCGGTGGATTTTAACGGGCGGGTTTTTTTAAACTAACTAGCTAGCTAGCTTTACTCAAGCGAGTGCTAAGTCCTTTTAAAGTTAGCCCACAATAATGGTTTATTTCGTGTCGAATGTGGTGGTTTGCCAGTCCGCGATCCGTATATTTACTGTGATGTTGCGTTAACCACAGTAACATACATTGGTTTCATTAAATCTAAATGTATTGCTAGAGTGCATTTTATAAACAGTTGTCAAAATATGCTTTCCAGAAACCCTGGCCTAAACCCTCACAAGTATAGGGCGGAAGTTCTAAGTGAAACCCTGGGTGGGATGCATTGCTAATTCGCTGTCTAGCTGTTTACTCGGAGGTTGGAATAGGCGTATTTCTCCCCCCCCCCCCCGCTAAATCTGTGCGATTAGTCAACAAGCTAAAAACCGATTAAAGCGGATCCCAGTTGGTATAATGAAGTTATTTGTTTCAGGAACGGCTAAAGGTGTAGCTACCATTGGCTGTGTTTCCCATAATTTACTCCCGCTATCAGGATGTGCGTATTATTTGTTGTCACATGAAGCCACGTAGTCTGTAATCGCGACAGTTTTCACCTTTGTCATTATACATTTTTAGACGGCAGATGTGTTTTGGAAATCTTCAGGGGGTAATGGCATTACATAGCAGTGATTTGTGGTCTGGCCAAATGGTCTTCACAGCTAGCCATTTGCAGTAGGGCGTTTTCGCGTTCTGGTCGACAGTCTAGAGCTCTTGTAAGCTTTTTAGCGATGGTTCTCAGTTGGATCGAGACCTTTTCGGGATTCATCCGTGACAACGAGAAAAAACATGTGGTTGCTATTGATCAAATTTTTGGGGGATTTTAATAAACCAAGCTCCTTGTCCGTGTCATTTGTTAAAATATCAAATATTTACTATGTCATTAATTAAACTCACCCCAGTGTCGGGGTGGCAGGGATACATATTTAAAATACAGACATTGTTTTGTTGATGTGATCGCGAGTCTACGGTGTGTACCATGCCGCATGTTAATTATTGCTGTCAAATTCCTCTTATGCTCTGCTTTGCACGAGGTTGTTTTAATCATTAATTAAATTAACCACTCATTTCGATGAAGTGTACTATAAAGCTAACTGTTGTAGTCATATGTACGCTCCCATATTGTATTTTGTCATATTTCCTTTAGAATTGAGTATTTTAGTTGAAACACTGCTTATTTGATCTACTTACTTACAAATTCCCTATGTTTTAAATCGAAATATCTGTTTTATTTATATACTTTTGCCAGTATACATATTTGCCATATTAGTTGTAATGTCAAGTCAGTCATCTATCCAGTCGCCTCTTACTTGGTTGAACGGTGTTTCTTCACTACAATACAGTACCATTTTTAAATGTATGTTTTTTCTGCCCAATTTAAATGGGAAATACGATGCCATATGCAGGAGTCCAACTTCTTCTTTTTTGAAATTGCAGTTTGAGGCTGAAGCTACCACTGCTGCCACTGTGAACCTGTGTTGCAGTTCAAATTATGCACTTTCCTGCACTGGGTCCTGTGGTATTATAGGGGAAGAACTGGCAACTGTGGGAGATTGGATATAATTAATTTGATTTCATTTTAGATGGGATTTTATACATTCACTATGTAAAGCATTGACTCGCTGTACTTTGAACCACAGGCCACACTTCATTAATCTCTTGGAAAACCTTAGGAAATTTTTTGTTGAGAAATTTATACCTGAAAGTTTCCTGGGGGGTATTTCACAAAGCAGGATTACTGAGTTAGGTGGATAATTGCACTGAGTAAAACGCGGAGCAGCTCTTTTTACTTCAGTCCATGTTCCACATTTGGATGGGTTCCGGGTTTTTACTCAGCACAGTTATCCAGGTAACTCTGTACTGCTGCTTTGTGATATACCCCGCTTGGTGTCAGTGTTCTGTAATAGTCATGTTTATGTACAAAGCAATGATAACGTAAGAATGTTTTTAAAATGGGTTACAGTTTGTTCTTGTTTGTCTGGCGCTGTTGCTCATTCAGTATGACTCAAGCGACTGCTCTTATGTTCTCTCAGTCGGGACCGGAGCATCTGCTGAATGACTGTACTGTCATGTTCTCTGTGTTTTAGGGAAGGCTGTGTTATGTCCTTGTAGTCGGTGTCAGCGGCGTCCATCTTGTCTTCCCGTGGGCGAGGCCAGGCTGTGTGAAGATGGTGTGAGGGCGTCGGCCGCACTTCCCCCCCACCGAGCCCACCCCCCCCCCCCCTGCTCAGGGGCGCTGGCGGAGTGCCGTCTGAAAGCAGCGCTTTGTGACTGACGCAGGAAGTGGCGCAGCAGCCGCCGGCGACGCCGCGCGATGGAGACCGAGGCTCAGGCGCGAGACGCGGCACCGCCGCAGACCAAAGAGAGCGCCGTCGCCGATCCCGCCGTCAACGGCTCCGCCTTGGAGGGGCCGGCGGAGAAGCCCGCGGCAGCCGGGGACACGCCGAACGGTACGCCTCTCCATTTCAGTCTGTCAGCGGTCTTGTCTTTTATCCCCACAGCCTTTTACATGTGAAACGCGTCAAATCCATGAATGGCACAACGTGCGTGTAGAGCAGACATAAGCTGAAACAAAACTCATAAAGGTGCAGAGGGGTATAGGAGAGGGGGTAAATCAGGAGGGAGGGCTAAGGTACTGTCTGAAAAGGTCCGTAAGCGAAAGTGCCATCTCTAATTACAGGTGTCAAAACGTGGCTTTTATGGCAGGGGAGAGAGGTAAAGCCGGTTGAGGAATGTTAACTATTTTCAGGGCTTAATGGATCACTTGATTTGTTTTTTGGAGTATCAAGTGAGTGTGTGAGTCTTTTCTTTTCCGGGGAGGTTAAACCGCCAAATATGCCACGCAGGTGTGCTCCGTTTCTCTCCTGCATTAATGTGAGAGATTTTCTTCATTCAGGGAACTGACCGATTTCTCATAAGGGTTTTCTAAAGGCAGCAGCAGCTGGGATTAAATCGTGACTGGCACACAAACGGTTGTTCTGCAGAGCCTCCTCCTGAACTGAGGCTCTTGGTTTGATTTGACAGAGTGCACAATGGGTAATTGTGTAAAAGCATCATGTCTCAGCTACCAGAGGAGGCTTTCTGCTCTGTCACAGAGGGTTTTCCATTGGAGCTGTCAGAAATGATGTCCTGCACTTTCATGTGCATCATCGCTTCCATTGTAACACTCCCAATTGACAGCAAATGACAGTGATGGAGCTGGGCGTGACTAAGATAAGATCAGATAAGAAACCATTATTGTCTCAAAGAGAAATTTGGCTTGGTCATTCAAGAGTTGTGGAGCTGTTAACAATACAATATATTGCTTACAATATAATAATATTAGCCATATTTCTTTCAGATGTTGAAATGGCCGCGTGTTGGCACTGGCTGAGACTGCTTTTGAGACACTCCCAGTGTCCGAGCTTATGGAAAAGGCTTTGAGGATCCCTCTGTACTTTGATCAGTGTGAGAGTATGTGTCTGCTGTCCTGCAGGTCTGGGTAAATGCCACACAGCAGCCAGGCCTCAGGACTCTACCGGGGTTCTCAGCTGTGTGTGGAATGTCTGAGTCTGGCTCTGGTGTTTGGCCACTCCCCTTCAGCCGATTGGCTGGCTGCCTCCCTCACTAATGATGTCATAATGAAATGTTAGCCTTTAGCCTAGTAGCTAAGGTACATGACTGGGACCTGGACGGTTGGTGGTTCAAGCCTCTGGGTAGCCGCGATATAGGAGAGGTTTTTAAATCTGGAGGGTTGTGATTCTTCCTGAGTAGTCATTAATTTTTGATTCTCAGAGCCTATGCGTAAATGTCTCTGGGGTGACTGTGGGCTTGGCTACTGAATGTTTTCTCCTGCTGTAATATTGCCATCGGAGTGCAAGAGCTCTGGGAGTGTGTGTGTTCGTTTGCCTATGGCTGGGCAATTTTGCATTTTTAAAAGGGCATTTCCTGATTCATTAGAAAGAATCAGTATAAATCACATATCTGAATGTAGAAGGGTTTTTTTCTATGTAAATGCGTTTCCTCTGAAAGGAGAGCTATTTCCACATCTGCTCCAGGTTAAAGCAGGTGCAGCAGCTTGACTGGGCTGTTTGACCTGTTTTGAAAAAAAAAAAAAAAACGCCCCCGGTGCTGTAACCTACACTGGGTTAGGTCCTGCCAAAATCTTACCTATATGTGCAGCTATAACCTCAATCCCACTTGAAGCACAACATTCTTGTAGGTTTTATGTTGTTGGTCAGGGCTGGTTTACCCTGTTCCTGGAGATCTGCCGTCCAGGTTTTCACTCCAACCCTGACTTGGCATGCCTTATTCAACTGATGAGAAACTCAACCAGATCCATTGCTGTTGAATGTGTGCTTTGTTAGGGTTGGAGTGAAAACCTACAGGATGGTAGATCTTCGGGGACAGGGTTGGATATCTCTGTGTAGGTACTTTATGCCTTAAGGTTATACATTTTCTAATTCTGCGTTATGTATTAATGGCTACCATCACTTAAGGATTTGGCTTCAGCTCTGTGTTGCCTGAACCTCTCTGTGTGCTCTTCTGTAAGCCACTCTAGGTAAGAGTAAGGGTATCTGTTCCCACTTTAATTTTCTGTTTAATGGACTGTTTGGTACGGCACATTTTGAATGTTTCCATTGATTTTGTTTCTTGGTGAGGACAATGAGGATGCCTGCAGCTGTGTGAAAAAGATATTGATTGGAGGGGAATGGAAAATTTACATTTGATTGACACACAGATGCGCATAAAATCCAAATTCTAAATAGTTTTCCAGGAAGTGGATGGAAAAGCATCGTTTAACTTTAGGTTCAGCTCGTCTTTAAAGGAAATGTGATGTAACGACATCCGCACGTAGTGGCTAAGGTGCTTTCCTGGGACCTGAAAGGTTGGTTGTTCACGCCCCAGTGCAGCCACAGTAAGATCCGCACAGCCGTTGGCCCCTAGAGCGAGTCCTTTAACCCCGCATTGCTCCAGTGGGGGATTGTCTCGCTTAGTGACATTATTATCATGTACATGACAGTGCGGATGGAAATGTGAACTCTGGTTTTTCCTCTGTCCCGCTGCAGGCCCTGTCAGAGCGGACGCGGTGCTGAACGGAGACGCGGTGGCGGTCGGCCCGGGCGGCGAGGCGAACGGGCCCCTTCCCCCGCCCCCCTCCCCAACCCCCCCCTCCCTCAGCCCCCCCGCCAAAGAGCCGGCTCCAGGTGCGGCCTGCCCCCCTCTTCCGCTAGGGCGGTCTCAGGGAGATAGCGCTGAGGGCTCTGTTCACAGGGGGGACGCACTGCAGTCTCTCAGGCAAAGCATACCTATGCAGGAGACTGAACTGTGTAAGCAAACTGTGCTGTGAGTTCTCCCTGCCCCCCCCCCCTCCCCCAAAACCTCCACCTCCCCCATCCTTTCCAACCCCCCGCCCCCCTGGGTTCTGCTTGGCTTCAGGCACTGATCACTGATATAACCCCCCCCCTCTCTCTCTTCAGATGCCTGCGCTTGCACTGAGTGTGTTTTACCTGCAGGACACTGTTCCTTAGTTTGTCATCCATCTTGTTTTGGTTGTGGGGTGCTTTATGGGGAATCGGCTCAGGTTAACATGTGTGTTGTGTTTTTATTCTGTGGTGTAACTCTATACATGGAGCTATGAGGGTACTTGTGGCTGTTCTCTGAGGGGGAAAAAAAGAAACCTATCGTGTTTGTGGCATTTAAAGTATACATGTATTCCACCACCTGTTTGATATTAAACAGTGTATATGGTCATTGCTGGTGCAGGAATGTGTTGGCAAACAGGAAGTGCAAGCCTGTGTTGACTTTAGAACATTCTCCTGGTTCACTGAAGCGGTTTGGCGTCTTGTTGCACTTGTTACATTGACTGAATTAAAGCAGGGCCGCCCAACCTTGTTCCATCTTGTAGGTTTCTTCTCAATCCTCACACTCACAAAGTGCATCTCGGATATTGGCTAGAGATCTTGTTGAGCTGCTAATTGGTACAGTCAGGTGTGCCGAATTAGGATTGAAAAGAAAACCAACTGGACGGTATGTTTGGAACAACTGAATTAAAGCTCCATGTAGGCTAATGGAAAGCAAATGTCTCATCTGTGCTATACAGCTACATGTATGTGATGCATTCAGCGCACCTATCGGAGTGGAAAAATAATTTCTGTATTTCTATGGAAGGCATTTAACTGGCACACCCATGTCCTGCACATGATGGCCCTCACAAGGCATGATGCATACATTTCGTGTGCACTTCTGTTTCCTCTCATGGCAACCCAAAGTTAAGGTTTCTTTGAATGTGTAATTAGTTACAGTAGTGTGCAGTGATGATTATATACTTAACAGAATGAAGATAAATCAGAAACCAAGTACTTCTTTCATGATTCATGTAGATGAAAATAAGTTAACAGAAAGCTCCTTCCCTCGTGCCATCGTGTTTAACACTGTGACAAGTGCTCAAAGTTTGTGTTACCTTAAATACTGGAACAACTGACCATCAGAAGTAATTTTGCAGAATAATGTTGCTTCAAACCAGTTTAAACAAATTGTTTAGCATCAACAGTCATGTTCAAACATGCATTCCTGCTAAGCAAAAGTCAAAATAGAATTTGACACATGATGTTTATTAGCCATGTAATTGTGGGAATTATTTTTTTTTCCTCATTGCCGACAATAGTATTGTTCAATACATTTTCACACAAAAATTCTAAACTTTCATTTTTAAAGAAATAATATATTAGAACCCCTTTTAGACAAACATGGTGGTGTATAATCATCACTGCACCCTACTGTATGTGGGTAACATTCTAAAAAACGGACTCACTTTGGTAAGGTAGTTTCAACCCAATTTAAATAGAAGACCATAGTGTATGAAAGGACGGTGATAAATCGACCATGTTTAACATGGGAAGAATATGAATGCATCACTCAAGTGTAAATTCTCCTAGTGCAGGATCGTGTTCCTCCCCACAATTCTCTTGGCAGGACGAAGGTCTGTTTCCTGGACACACGCCCCTTGAGTTACTTGTGCAGAAATGGCATTTGGTGACTACTGAAGCCATTTTGTGTCTTGGCTGTATTTGGTTCAATTTCCCATGGCGAAGTTACTTCAAAGTATTGTTTTCATGGCATGGGCAGATTTTACTAACCAAACCAAAAACTGGAATATCTTTTTGGAGCTATTGATATGCACTTTGCATGGCCTTTTTAATTTCTATGGTTGAATTTTAACCCAAAACCCTAATGTCTGGTGAAGTTTACAGGTTTCCACAAAGTCCTGTTTGTTCCGTCACTGGGACACGTGACATCACTATTAACCACTCTGGGGTGTCTGTCATACAAGCTGTTTTCTCCAACTTCCTGGGCCTCTGTATTGCTGGAGATCAAAAGGACCCTACACAATGAAAGTAAAAATCATACACACAAAAAGTGTTGCGATTGTATAGCACTTACTATAGCACCATAAAGTGCTTATTGGAAATATGGCGTTTTTGTATTCTGTAGAGCAGTGTTTCTCAACTCCAGTCCTTGGGACCCACTTGTTTTGTTGTAACCAGGAACTTGCACATCTGATTTAATGACTGAACCAATCAAACCACCATAAATGCCCTTGATTAGTTAAATGAGGTGTGTGAGTTCCTGGTACAATTTCTGGCGAAATGGGTCCTGGGGATTGGAGGTGAGAAACACTGCTGTAGATTAAGACTGATTTTTTCCACTCTGGCTAAGTGCCAGGCCTGGGTCAAATATGTAATTATTTTGAATTCAAATACTTATCTGTTCTCGGTTGATCTTGTCTGGTGCAATTGAGCCAACCAAGAGGACCAGAAGGCAGGATTTGCACGTTTTGAGAGCATTTCACAGCTTCTAATACACCAGACTTAGAAAAGCATAGAAAGATGTTTTAGACCAATACAATTACACATTTGACCCGGGTCTGATAAGCGCATGTGCCAGATGATGGTAATGTGATTGAATATAAATTGAGGCCGAAAGCCTGATTCTCCAGCTTGTATGACGGCTGCCCATACCCCCGGTTCTGTGGTGCGCGGTATGGGGTGCTCTGTCCCCGTGGTAACCCTGCTCTCCCCGCAGCCTCTCTGGAGCCCTCGATGGAGCTGGAGAACGAGGAGCAGATCCGCCGGGCCGCGCGGCGGCGTCTCGAGGAGCAGCTCAAGCAGTACCGCGTCCAGCGCCACCAGGAGAGGAGGGTGAGCCTGTCCCCCGACTGGCCCAGACATCTCTCACAAGCATCTCTCACAAGCATCTCTCGCTAGCATCTCTCACCATCATCTCTCACTAGCATCTCTTACCATCATCTCTCACCATCATCTCTCACCATCATCTCTCACCATCATCTCTCACCAGCATCTCTCACTAGCATCTCTCACCATCATCTCTCACCATCATCTCTCACCAGCATCTCTCACCATCATCTCTCACCATCATCTCTCGCCATCATCTCTCACCAACATCTCTCACCATCATCTCTCACCATCATCTCTCACCAGCATCTCTTACCATCATCTCTCACTAGCATCTCTCACCAGCATCTCTTACCATCATCTCTCACCAACATCTCTCACCATCATCTCTCACCATCATCTCTCACCAGCATCTCTTACCATCATCTCTCACCATCATCTCGCTAGCGTTTCACTAGCATCTCTCACCATCATCTCTCACTAGCATCTCTCACCATCATCTCGCTAGCGTTTCACTAGCATCTCTCGCTAGCGTTTCACTAGCATCTCTCGCCATCATCTCGCTAGCGTTTCGCTAGCATCTCTCGTTAGCATCTCTCACCATCATCTCGCTAGCGTTTCACTAGCATCTCTCGCTAGCGTTTCACTAGCATCTCTCGCTAGCGTTTCACTAGCATCTCTCGCTAGCGTTTCGCTAGCATCTCTCGCTAGCGTTTCGCTAGCATCTCTCGTTAGCATCTCTCACTAGCTTCTCGCCATAATCTCTCACTAGCTTCTCCGTAATGTCTCGCTAGCATCTGCGTCTCGCTAGCATTTCACTTCTTTCACTTTCATCTTGCTAGCATCTCCCCAGCATCTCTCTTGTCTCAATAGCATCTCTACATCATCAACAGAGGCCCTCACCTACAACAGCCTAAATGTTGTAAATTAATTAGTAATGGCGTTGTGGTTCCTTGCAGTCACATCACTCCACCCCTAAGAGCCGGCAGTTCAGCACACTGGACCCGGAGCTGATGCTGCACCCGGAGGCCCTGCCTCGGGCCAGCACCATGTCCATGACCAAGGAGTACTCCTTCCTCCGCACCAGTGTCCCGCGGGGGCCAAAACTGGGCAGCCTAGGCCTGCCCCCATCCGCCAGGGAGAAGAAGCCCTCCAAGTCCTCCCACTCCGGAAAGATCCACTCCCTGGCGGACTACAAGACCCCCGAGTCGGACAGCGGGGCGGGGAGCTCGCCGGCGGGGGCCATTGCCGTGACGGCCAGCTCCTCCTCCTCCTCCTCCCTGGGGGGATCGCTGCAGGTCAACGTGAGCGCGTCGTCGACCGTGTCGGAGGTCAGCGTGACCCCTGACCCCGTGGTGGAGCGCTCGGAGTCCTTCCTGCTCCTGGGGGACAGCGTGTCGGAGGTGGACGGCAGCGAATCGGGAGCCCGGCTCGACGGGAACGACAGCGACAGCTCCTCCTACAGCGGCGTCTCGGCCGCTAGGAGTTACGGGACGCTGGCCGCGGCGGTGGGGGTGGGTCAGAGGGCGCTCCCTTACACGGTGGACGGCCGAGAGATTGCCCCGGAGGCTGTGGGGCACTTCCCCTCCCTGCAGGAGGTGCTGCAGGCAGCCAAGGAGGAGCGGCACCTCCTGGAGCTGGAGCAGGAGCAGGAGCGGGAGGAGGAGGGGAACGGGGAGCCTCGCAGTCGGAGGGACAGCTTCTCCAGCAGGTACGTCCGCCTCCTCCCTCCTCCCAAATGTTATTCATTCATTTCTGTTCTTTCTGAGGGAAAACGTATGATGCTTGCATTTATTTTTAAGTCGCAATTAAGGAAACAGGCTGAAGTGGTTCAGTTATGTATTTGCCCCCAGATTCACGCCATTCTCTTCCTGGACCTGAATTTTAATGTTCGTATTGGGCTGAATTGTTGTTGTTGTTGTTGTTTTTTCTCCCCAGGATTGCCTTTTTTTTTTTTCTCTCTGTAAAGCATCTTCGTGACAGTGTCTCTGATGGGGGAGAAAAAAGATATGCAAATAAAATTGAATTGAGCTGGAAATTGGACCCTTGAGGTTTTAGCGCTAAAGAGTGCTACGCTAATAGTGCTAATGCTTCTCTCCCCTGCTTTCTCCAGTATCTCCATGGGAAGCTCCGTAATGGGGACCCATGATGACCTGCTGCAGGCCCTGAAGGAGAAGATGAGGCTGGAGGGACAGCTGGAGTCCCTATCGTCAGAGGCTAATCAGGTGGCTAACATTTAGCATGCTAGCTCAGGAGTGTCACTTACTCTAGAGCGGGGGTGTATAATTGGGTTTTGGGTGCATTTCCGCAAGAATGTGATACATTTACAGGCCGCGGTGTAGTATCCTGCTCAAGGAACTGGGTTCGTAACCTAAATTGTTGCAGGTTACAAACCCGGGTAGGACTGCCATTCCACCCTTGAGCAATCCTTAACCTCACCTATATATACTTTTAAGTACTCTTAAATCGCTCTGGGTAAGAGTGTAATGTATTCCATCGGCTGAGAGGTTCACACAGCTTGGTTCTGAGACCTAAACTGACTTCTGATTTGAAATGGAAGTGACAGTCACCTCCAGGACTTTACTTTGAGATCCCAGTCAAAGCCATCTGATGGATTTGATCCGTTTTAATTTGTGGGCTTTGTGGGCCGGTGATACTGACAATCCCCCTACCCGGTTCCCCCCGTCTCCCCCAGGCCCTGAAGGAGAAGACGGAGCTCCAGGCCCAGCTGGCCACGGTCAACGCCCAGCTGCAGGCCCAGTTGGAGCAGGCCCAGGCCAGCCACGAGCGGCAGTCCTCCCTGACCTCGGAGGTCACCACCCTGCGGCTGAACACCTCCCAGCTGGAGAGGGACATGCTGGAGCTCCAGGGCAGCCTGGAGAGCAGGAACGCCAGCCTGGCCTCCCTGGGCACAGACCTGCAGCTGGCTGAGGAGCAGTACCAGAGGCTGATGGGAAAGATGGAGGAGATGCAGCAGACTGTGGCGTCCAGGGACAAGTCAGGTGGGGGGGTCGAAACTCGCCTTTCACAAACATTATTTCCACAGGTGTGTCACTAGCAGACCTGGGTCAAGTACAGTATGTAATTTGTTTTGGATTCAAATACTTTTCTGCACTTTACTGAGCTTGTCTGTTGTACTTGGAACTTATGAAAAGCTCTCGAGAAGTGCAAACCCTGCCTTCTGGTCCTCTTGGCTGGCTTAAGATCAAGGCAAGATCAATCGCAGAAAAGTATTTGATAGGGGGCCATGGCCTCTTGTGCTCTCCAGTTCAGGAGATGCTACTGTAAGGGTAGATGATTGACAGGGGGTTGTGTCCTCTCTTCTTCTGCAGTCCAGGAGCTGCGTGAGCAGACGGGCAGTCTCCAGGCGCAGCTGCAGCAGGTCCAGGTGGAGCGGAGCACCCTCCAGGCCCGGCTCAAGACCTCGCAGGCCCAGATAGACTCCCTGCAGCAGGTCCGCCTCTGGTACCAGCAGCAGCTGGGTCTGGCCCAGGAGGCCCGGGTTCGACTGCAGGGAGAGATGGCCAACATGCAGGTGAGTGTCTGTATGTCTTTTTGTGTCTCTGTGTCTGTGTCCCTGTTGACGTGCTATTCCCCATTGACGTTTCCCCCCATTGACGTGCTGTTCCCCGTTAATGTTTCCCCCCGTTGACGTGCTATTCCCCGTTGACGTTTTCCCCCGTTGACGTGTTATTCTGACTCCAGGTGGGGAAGATGACTCAGATCGGAGTGATGGAGCACCTGAAGCTGGAGAACGTGAGCCTGAACCAGCAGCTCTCCGAGACGCAGCAGCGCTCCATGAAGGAGAAGGAGCGCATCGCCGTGCAGCTGCAGAGCATCGAGGTGTGTGTCCGTCTGTCCCACACACACACACACACACACACACACACACACACACACACACACACACCCCCCTTCCCAAATCAGCCCCCTCACACACACACACACACACACACACACCCCCCTTCCCATATCAGCCATCTCACACACACACACACCCCCCTTCCCACATCAGCCATCTCACACACACACACACACCCCCCTTCCCACATCAGCCATCTCACACACACACACACACACACACACACCCCCCTTCCCACATCAGCCATCTCACACACACACACACACACACACACCCCTTCCCACATCAGTCACCTCACACACTCACACACACTCACACACACTCACACACACACACACCCCCCTTCCCACATCAGCCGCCTCACACACACTCACACACACACTCACACACACACACCCCTTCCCAAGTCAGCCCCCTCACCCACACTCACACACACCCCCCTTCCCAAATCAGCCCCCTCACACACACACACACACACACACCCCTGCCAAATCTGCCCTCACATATATGCGCCACTTCCCAAATTTGCCCCACTGACACACCCCTGCCCAAATCTTGCGTCTTTTTGGCTTTACATTTACTTAAATATCCATAGAGACGCACACACGCACACCAACAGCTTAGAGGCAGAGAGTAGAAACTATGGACTTACACGCTGGATACAACGCTCCAAAAATAACATTTTAATCCAACCATTGATGATTTGTCCATACCGAGTCTTCAGTTGATGCCTGTTCTCTCCCTGTTCCAGGCTGACATGTTGGACCAGGAGACAGCCTTCCACCAGATCCAGGACGCCAAGTCCATGGTGGAGGATGACCTTCAGCGCAAACTGGAGGAGTTCGAGGAGGAGCGGGACCACCTGCAGAAACTCGCCGATTCGGCCTCCGCCCTGGAGAGGGAGCTGGAGCAGGTAGGAGGGGCTCTTTGGAGGGACTCTGTGGAGGGGCTAACTGTGGAGAGAATAACTGTTGAGAGGCTAACTGTTGAGAGGCTAACTATGTGAAGCACTGCTTTAGTTTGACCTTGGCCAACATGGGTTGAGTTGTTATTTAAAGCATGTGACCCATATTAACCAAAGTGTTGAGGACCACCAATATAAAGAGTTACAGCAGGGCTATTCAAATCCTGCCTTTGAATCTAAATCTGGCCCTGGTTTTCTTTCCTCTCTGGTAATCAACTGTTTTGAGCAACAGGCACCTGAAGTATCTCAGATGCCTGCATGTTTTCTGAGTGCCTTGGTGTGGTCCTAACCCCGCTCCCTCGCACAGGCGAAGCTGACGCTATCCCAGAAGGACGTGCAGCTGGAGTCGCTGCAGAAGGATCACCTTGAGCTGATGAGGCAGCTGACGGGCGCCCAGGAGAGCCTGCACACCAAAGAGCAGTCCCTGAACCAGCTGGAGGCCCGCTACCTGGAGCTGGAGGCCCAGCTCGACGAGCTCCAGACCGACACCACCGCCAAGGACGACGAGATCCAGTACCTCCGCAACGAGAAGATTGTCCTGGAGGTGGCGCTGCAGGCCGCCCGGGCTGAGAAGGAGGTGCTGGACGAGGGGGCGCAGCAGCTCGGGGAGGGCGTGCTGGTCGCCTCCGACGTGCTGGACGACCTCCGGCAGGAGGTGCAGGTGAAGGCCTCGCAGGTGAGTTCTGCCAGGAGCGATCCCGTGTGCCCGTCATACACCTGTCACTGTCCTCATACACTCCATACACACCTGTCACTGTCCTCACACTCCATATACACCTGTCACTGTCCTCCTACACTCCATATACACCTGTCACTGTCCTCCTACACTCCATATACACCTGTCACTGTCCTCCTACACTCCATATACACCTGTCACTGTCCTCCTACACTCCATATACACCTGTCACTGTCCTCACACTCCATATACACCTGTCACTGTCCTCCTACACTCCATATACACCTGTCACTGTCCTCACACTCCATATACACCTGTCACTGTCCTCACACTCCATATACACCTGTCACTGTCCTCCTACACTCCATATACACCTGTCACTGTCCTCCTACACTCCATATACACCTGTCACTGTCCTCACACTCCATATACACCTGTCACTGTCCTCACACTCCATATACACCTGTCACTGTCCTCCTACACTCCATATACCCCTGTCACTGTCCTCACACTCCATATACACCTGTCACTGTCCTCGTACACATTACATTTCATTACAGTTATTTAGCTGATGCTTTTACCCAAAATGTCTTACAGTTGGTTAGACTAAGCAGGGGGCAAGGCCCAACAGTTGCACAGATCTTATTGTGGCTACACTGGGGCTTTAACCACAAACCCTCCACGTCCCAATGATGCACCTGGGACACTAGGCTAGAGGCTTCCCTAGTACACCTGTCGCTGTCATACACCTGTCACTCCTTCTTGTCTGCTTTAGGATTCCAGACATCTTCTGCTCTTAATGATTTAATATGCCTCAGTAATTAATTTGATCTGATCTCTTTGATGAAATGCTGCAGAAAGCATATGTGTCCTTGATTGAAGTTTAAATTGATTGAAGTCTCTGGGGTGTCTCGGTGGCGCAGCCTGTAGAGCACTGACCGCATGCTCATTGCGAGCCGCGACGTCGGCGGTTCGAATCCGACCGTCCGACATTTGTCGCATGTCTTCCCCTCTCTCGCTCCCATTCTTCCTGTCTCTCTATACTATATACTGTCCAATAAAGCTGAAAAAGGCCTAAAAAATATCTTGGAAAAAAAAAAAAATTGATTGAAGTTTGTGAGGGATCCGGCATTGATGAAGACAGCATTTTAGGAAATGTAGCCAGAATAATTTGGAACACAAACTGCACTGCTGTCCACTCGTTTTATTAAATGCAATACATTGCACCTTGTTTTTGGTTCAGATTGAAACCATGCAGCAGGAAAACGGCACATTGAAGAAGCAAGCGCAGAAGTTGAAAGAGCAGTTTATGCAGCAGAAGGTACGTTCTATTCCTCAGACTCCTCACACTACAGTACAGTGACCTAAAGAATATAAAGCCATCCATATAATTTGCATTTGCAGATGACTGTGGACCCTATAACCCATACAATGAAATAGGAAACCAACTTTAGATTACCAACGAAAGCTAGTCTGTATTGCATCAGTGAAGATATTTTTTATTTAATTGTTGGACAATGTTTTTTTATTTTTCAAAAAAGCCCTGCCATTTTAAATGTGTCCTGGTTACACTCCACACATTCTCCGCAGGTGATGGTGGAGGCCTACCGGAGAGACGCCAGCTCCAAAGACCAGCTGATCAGCGAGCTGAAGGCCTCCAAGAAGCGGCTGGTGTCGGAGGTGAAGGGCCTGAAGCAGTCGCTCTTGGAGGCCCACGGGGGGAGGCAGGCAGCCGAGCTGGAGCAGGTCCGGCTCCAGAAGGAGGTCTCCAGGGTCCAGGACCAGATGAGCACCCTGGAGGCCCATCTGCAGGCGGTGCAGAAGGAGAGGGACCTCCTGGAGACCCAAATTCAGGTGCCCGATCCCAGCCTTGGGCAGAGACTAACTGTCCCTGTCTGCCGCGGATGTGAATGCACATTCAGTTTAGGAAGCCATCTTAATTTTCAGAGATCAAGCCTGTGTCAATAGCTTCCTCCTTATTTTTCCTGCTCAATATTGAATTATTTAGTGATTTTCAGTGTATACACAGGTGTGTTAGAAGTGGCGTTTCATGCCAATCAGAATACATAACAAAATAGGAGTATGCAGAACACATTGTTGGGTGTCTGACTCATTCTGATTTTGTTTTTGCTCCTTGTCTCAGAAGAAACACTATGCTCAAAGTCTGCAGTATCGTAAATGTTAAATGGTCGGCGTTTATATATAGTGCTGTACCACCGAGGCGTCTCATTCCTGCACACACTCTCACACCAACGGTGATTGGCTGCTATGCAAGGCACCAACTGTGACCAACTGTGTGTGATCAATCCTTGCCATTTGTTGTGATTTTAACGCTTTTAATGTTTATGACGTCACAGTCGGTGCAGTTTGACCAGAGCCAGCTCGCGGCTGTGACCGAGGAGAACGAGGGACTGAGGACACAGGTGGAGCAGATGCAGGAGGAGGCCAAGAAGTGAGTCACACTCTCAAACTACATTTCCCACAACATTCGGCATCATTTCCATTAATGAATCACATGCACAGAAACTACATTTCCCACTATTCAGCACCATCTCCATGAGTGAGTCACGCATTCAGAAACTACATTTCCCACTACACTCAGCACCATCTCCATAAGCGTTCCAGGTGAACATGGAAACTCTGACTTGAGAGATCAGAGTTACGAGCTCTGAGCTTTCCTGGTGGTACCTCGTTGCAGCTAACGTAGCAGCTGGCAAGAAGCTACTTCGTAACAACTGCTTGTTGGGAACATTAAAATGTATGTATAGTAAAAACGTAGGAGTTGACTGTTGTTCGCCTTTATTGTGTATTCTGACATTACAGCCATTTTGAATTACATCAGTTTCATACTTTCTTGGCCCCTGCTTAGTCTAATCAACTGTAAGTCACTGAAAGCATCAGCTAATGTCATGTCATGGCGCGTGTTCTCTCCAGGGCCATCTCGGAGCAGAAGGTGCGGATGAAGAGGCTGGGGACGGATTTGACCAGCGCGCAGAAGGAGATGAAGGCCAAGCACAAGGCCTATGAGAACGCGGTGGGGATCCTCAGCCGCCGGCTCCAGGAGGCGCTGGCCGATAAGGAGAGTGCCGAGGCGGAGCTCACCAAACTCAAGGCCCAGGCTTCAGAGGGTGGGAATAGCCAGGCCCTGCAGGTAGATGCCTACTGCTTAAGGGCACCGCACAAGTTACAGAACAAGACGGGTTGATCAAGATGAATCAAATGAATTGACATTTAGTAAATTAAGTGACATTTAAGTGGTTATTAGAAAATAGTTATTAAAAAAGATCCTCATAGAACACCTAGCTGCAAATCCTTCTGGGATTGTGTAAACTTCAGCTGTGTGAGGGAGGAGGGGGTGGGTTAGAACCATGCTGAAGTGTTCAGACAACATGCACATTTGTGGTCCTCAACGCTTCGGATAATATGGGTCACTTGTCTGTGTGTCATGGAGCAGCCTGTTGCCTAGTGGCTAAGGTACATGACTGGGACCCAGAAGCTTGGTGCTTCAAGCCCCAGATAAGATACCATGATAAGATCCATGCAGCTATTAGGCTCTTGAGTCAGGCCCTTAACCCCACATTGCTCCAGGGGGTGATTGTCCTCTGATTGACCTAAGTTACTTTCGATACAAGCGTAAATTGTAATGTAATGTCATGGGCCAAGATGGAACATCCATGGGCTGAAATGTAGCTTGTTTCCTGAGCTGATGGTGAAATGTTTTCCAGGAGAGGATAGACGCCCTACAGGCGGAGCTCCAGACTGTGTCTCAGAGCAAGGCCCTGCTGGAGAAGGAGCTGCAGGAGGTCATCTCCCTCACCAGCAACGAACTGGAGGAATACCAGGAGAAGGTCATGGAGCTGGAGGACGAGGTAGGCGGGCCGTGTGTGTGGGTGTGTGTGTGGGTGTGTGTGTGGGTGTGTGTGTGGGTGTGTGGGTGTGTGTGTGTGTGTGTGGGTGTGTGGGTGTGTGGGTGTGTGGGTGTGTGGGTGTGTGTGGGTGTGTGGGTGTGTGGGTGTGTGGGTGTGTGGGTGTGGGTGTGTGGGTGTGGGTGTGTGGGTGTGGGTGTGTGTGTGTGTGTGTGTGTGTGTGTGTGTGTGGGTGTGGGTGTGGGTGTGGGTGCGTGCGTGCGTGCGTGCGTGGGTGTGTGTGTGGGTGTGGGTGTGGGTGTGCACGTGAGCCAAGCTTCATGCTCTTAACTGAGTGATCTTGTTGTTGCTCAGCACTTAATTGATCAATTAAAGCAGTTAATTACACTGTTAACTCGCCTCACCTGGTTTCTTGGGTCTCAATTGGTTGCTGATATTAAAGTGAAAACAAAAACCAGCACACCCTGCAGCTCTCCAGGACCAGGGGTTAAGGTTGCTGTTCTAAATTGGCAGAGCCACATGTTGGCACCCAGTGCTATGGTTATGCCTGTCTTGCTCTGATGGCTGGATGTTGGGACTGTTTGGTCTGTAATCTCTAACATACTGTGTGCGCACAGCTTCAAGAGTCTCGGTGCTTCAAGAAGAGGATTCGCCGTCTGGAGGACGCCAACAAGAAGCTGGCACTGGAACTCGAGCACGAGAAAGGGAAATTAGCCGGGCTCGGGCAGTCCCACAATGCACTGCGAGAGCATTCCAACATCCTGGAAACCGCGCTGGCCAAAAGGGAAGCGGACCTGGTGCAGCTCAACCTCCAGGTGTGACCGCTGACCTCTGGGAAACATCCAGGGGAAACCTTACAAACATTTAACATTCTAAGAGCCTGATTTACAAAGACCGCGAGCACATCCAAAAGTAATAACACAACCAATGATTGGTGCAAAACAAATACCATGACCCAATGATTGGGAAAGTTATTGGTTTTGTGTGTGCTAAAATTCTTTGTAAATCAAGCCCTAGATGGGGGGGGCGGGGGGAGAAAAGAAAAAAAAAAAGCAGTTGCATTGGGTCTTTAACTATGAAATACTCTCAAAGTGCAAACACATTCTGGTGTTCTTGGTTGGCTCAGTTACCCCAGGGAAGATCAATCAAGCACAGAAAAGTATTTTAAAACAAAACAATGGCGTATTTCAGCCGGGCCTGGAGGGAATATCACAAACAAGGATTATTGAGTTGGTTGGAAAAATTCATGAAGTAAATAAAGTAGGAATTGTTTCCAATTTTTGCCTTTTTTCTCCAAATTTGGTAGCAAATTATACCCAATCTAATCCAATTAGTGCTAGCGGGGATACACCGCCTTACGACCCCGTCCCTCGGCAGCCCAGTAAGATCTTGCGATCATGAGAGTGACATTCCTTCTCCAAGCCGTCTCGTCTCGATTAGACCGTTACTCCGAGGCGCTCCGGGGCGCTGTATGTGCCGATCTCACTAACCCCGCCAAGTCGGGGGGAGCAGCGAGCCAATTATGCCGCTCCACAAGAGCCGGCCAAACTCGGCTTCTTGGCAGGACCGGGAATCGTGTGCAACTGCAACCGCAAGTCCGCTGCATCTTAGCCTGTTGCGCTACCACGGCTCCCGGAACAGCTGTTTTTACTTCAGTCCGTGTTCCAGTTTTGGACGGGTTCCGGGTTTTACTCAGGGGGCTTATCCAGCGGGCTCAGTTATCCTGCTTCCGGGTATCCCCCCCAGGTCTCCAGTAAGCCGGTGTTCTTGGTTGATGCTGGTGTGGTTGATGCAGGTCCAGGCTGTGCTGAAGCGTAAGGAGGAGGAGGACCATCAGATGAAGCAGCTGGTCCAGTCCCTGCAGGCCGCTCTGGAGAAGGAGAGGGTCAAAGTGAAGGACCTCAAAGAGCAGGTAAAACCAGCGCAGCCCTGCTCATCACGCCCCAACCAGGAGTGACTTAACCACTCTTCACAAAACTATTTTAACTATTTAGCTAAGTGCTACTCAACTCCAGGTCCTGGGGGCCGTAGTGTCCTGTTGCAGGTGCAGGTATTGGCTCCAGCCACGTACACCACCTGATTTCACTATTGACCTCACTTCCTGAAACAAGCAGGTAAAATAATTCGTGAAATCAGGTGGTGTAGTGCATGGCTGGAGCAAATACCTGCAGACACTGCTGCCCTCAGGACCTGGACGAATTTAGCTCCTAGAAATTCGGAGCATTTATTTGATATTTTGCATGTATTGACTTCCTTGGACATTATCAGAGCACACATTCATTTCGACAGATTTTCCAAGTAGTTGTTTTCAGTGGTTGATGTCAGTGGCAAAACTGAATGCATGTGTGCCGCTCACAGCTGGCATGCGTTTTGTGTTGGCAGTGTGCTCGTCTGTTCTGACCTTCAGTTAGATTTGTAAAAGAGAACATGTGCTGCTTCATTTCTTATGTGTAAGGACAAGGAAAGCCGTGTCCTGTGAGGTTTTGTAGAATTGGAAATGCGTTACACTGACCTTTATTGACCTTGTGGTTTTGAGCTCTTGTGGTTTGCTTGGTGTGGCGGCAGCCTGTTCTTGCATAGCAGGACCATGTTGTACCTGTAAGAAGTCAGGGTTTGTGGTGGTGGGGAGGAAGCGTGTTAATAGTCCTGAAGATGAAACTGGCCTTTTGGATTGAAGAACCAAGATGCAACATATCCTTTTGTTTTTTATTTTATCATGTGAGTGTCTGTGTCTGTGTCTGTGTCTGGGCCTAGCGTAGTCGTGTTAGGGTTAGGGAGCTGGGGTCTCTGGCAGAGCACTCAGTGCAGTGCGCCCCCTACAGGTGGCTGCAGCCAAGGCGGAGGCAGCACACAACCGCCGGCACTACAGGGCAGCCATGTTGGAGCTGAGCGAGATCAAGAAGGACCTGCAGTCCAAGGAAGAGCTGGTCCGAGCCCTGCACTCCGAGGCCCAGAAACTGCAGTAAGTCAACTCTGTTTATAACACAGCTCAACACAGTCTACAACCCTCCAATCAGCTCCCTACGCCGTCTCCTTCAACACAGTCTACAACCTCCCACCCTCCCATCTTTCCATTCAGCATTGCACATTTAAAATTAATTATTGAAATTCAATAATCATTTGGCCACTTCATGTTAAAAATCTTGTCTTTAATGAATCCCTGAGGTGAGGGTAATGGTTCTCTCTCTCTCTGTCCTTTTATCTCACCCTCTCTCTCCCTCTCTCTCTACCTCTCTCCCTCTCTCTCCCTCCCTCTCTCTCCCTCCCCCCCTCTCTCTCTCCCCCCTCCCCCTCCCTCCCTCCCTCCCTCCCTCTCTCTCTCTCTCTCCCTCTCTCCCTCTCCCCTCAGGGCCCAGGATGAGAGGCACTCGCAGGAGGTGTCTCAGTTCCAGGAGGAGCTGGCAGAGGCGCACTCCCAGCTGCACCTCCTACAGAAGCAGCTGGAGGAGCAGCTCGCCAAGCAACCGCTGACCAATCAAGAGGTGCGCTGATCGCCGGGGGGCGGAGCTCATTTTGTGTGGAGCATGACTAGCTTCTGAGGGTAGTGGGCGGGGCTGGGTGTGCTTGGGGGAGGGGCTGGGTTAGACAGGGCAGGTGCTGCTCTGGATGAGTCTTGGATCTATCCGCATGTGGGGGCGGGTCCAGCTAACTGTGTTACTGGCTGTGGGCCTCTGGGTTCTTCCAGGGAGTCTTGGTTAGATATGGGGCCATGTGGGATGGGGGCAGGGCGAGTTGGAATAGGGGCAGGACTAATGTGGGTTAGAGGTTGGGTCAGGTGGGAAGGTTCTAATGTGGGATGTGGGCATGGCTAAGGTGGTTTGAGGGCGGGTCCATGTGGGATGGGGGTGGGGCTAGGACCAAGTGGGGGCGGTGCCTGGCGGGGATTGACAGGTCGTACCTGCCGCAGGTGGAGGATCTGAAGTGGGAGGTGGAGCAGAAGGAGCGGGAGATCGAGGCTCAGAAGCAGCAGCTGGAGATGGCTGAGCAGTGCAGCCTCAAGGAGCTGGAGAGTCTACAGACAGCCCTACAGGTGCCTAACACTAACACACATAACCCCCTACAGTCTGCAGACAACCCCGACACTGACACACAACCCCCTACAGTCTACAGACAGCCCCAACACTGACACTCATCACCCCCTACAGTCTACAGACTGCCCTACAGGTGTCTGACACTGACATACAACACCCCTAATCTCCTCATTTAACTCTCATTTTTAAATATATACCCCCCCCCAACCTCCTCACTGTTAATTTAGCTTTAGTTTCTTCTACATTCCCTAAAAACAACTCTTCAAAGGGTTAACACAGCTAGATACGTACTGAAGCAATTCAGCTTAAGTGCCAAAGTATCAAGGCTGTATTGATTTGCATAGATGTTTACCCAACTCAACGTGTCGCCGTCTGAAAGCCGTTTTATTGGTAGGACAGTGCTGGGACTGTGCTTAGTTGGGCGTGTGTGAGCTTGCCTTGTTTTGACGACGGTGTTCCGGGCACGTCTCCAGGGAATCAAGGCAGAACTGGAGGTTGTTCAGGAGGAGCTCAGCGGAACCAGGAAGGACAAGTTCATCCTGCAGGCCAAGGTGGCTGAGCTGCGCAACAGCATGAAGACCCTGCTGCAGCAGAACCAGCAGCTCAAACAGGACCTCAAACAGGGCCGCCTGAGGAAGGTGAGGTGGCTAGTTCACTGCCTGTCCCACTGACTCCATTACAACACCCTCCTTATCAGAACTTTTATTTTCACTGGATAAAACTCCAGTATGGTAAGACGAGAGAAAAAAATGTCATAATATGCAAGACCCAGCAATGCGCACATGTAACACCCCACACCCTTACATACAAAGAGAGTACTATAGCTGTTACTTGGCAGGATTTCATAATAATAGCTTCATTTAAATGCAAGAAATGGCTAAAAAATAGTACCATAGAGGTTCAAGGCACTTTCTTTTTGCTATGAGAGATTCTTGGTACCACAGAGGATAAGGCACATTTTTGCAGTGAAAGCGTCTAGGTACCATGGAGGTCAAGGCACATTTTTATAGTGTGAGAAAACTGTATATATTCAATGACTTATTAAGATGTTTACACCAGCAAGACCCCCTCCATTCCGCTACTTCAGGACACCTGGCACCTCCCCCTCGCCGCGCCTGCACAAGTCCTGACCACTTTCAAATGCAGACTGAAGACTCTTCAGGCTATACCTTTCCCTCCCTACCTCACCACCATGATTAGCCTTGTATATGCCATAGATTATAATGGCACTTATATATAGTTATATGTAGATATTGGTGTATTGTATTAGATATTGTATTGTTGTATTCTAGCTGCCAACCGTGGTATGCTAGTTCGTAAGTTGATGTATTTGTCAAGGGTTCCAATTGTGTCTGTTTGGTCACACTAGGAACTGTACTGTCCTCTAGGGTCCTCATCGCAGTTGTCCCTGGGTTTGATCTGCACTTCGTCTACCATAGAAACTAGCTAGGGATATAGATGTCAATATGTATGATCTTTTTGCGGTGAGAGAGACTAGGTACCATAGAGACTCGAGGCACATTTTTCCCAATGAGAGACTCTTAGGTACCATAGAGGTCAAGGAACATTTTTTGGGGAGTGCCGTGGTGTTAACGTGACTCTCTGAACCACAGCGTATGGAGCTGAAGGGAGACTCCAACGCCTCCAGACCGGTCACGCCGGTCAAGATCCCTGACTGCCCGGTTCCTGCCTCCTTATTGGACGAGCTGCTCAAGCCTTCCGCGTCCGTCAACAAGGAGCCGCTCAACAACCTGCACACCTGTCTGCAGCATCTGAAGTAAGCCCCACCCCTAAAATAACGGCCTTCTGAGGTTACATTACATTATATTATTTAGCTGACACTTTTATCAAATTGACTTACAGTTGATTAGACTAAGCAGGGGCCAATACCCCCCTGGAGCAATGTGGGGATAAGGGCCTTTCTCAAGGACCTTATCGTGCCAGGACTTGAACCGCCAGCCTTCCTGTAGGCTAAGGAACTAGGAACTAGGTTCTAGGAAAGCCTTGAATTCTGCTTGTGTTTATTGGTTCGTGTTGGCTGCAGAACCACAAAGCTGTTGTACATCCCCAGGAATTTCACTTCACCTGTAGCTTAGGTCGTCATAACTGTTCAGAACTGGCTTTAATATAACATTTTCAAGTTATTAGTGTTATTATTCATGTTAACCTGCTCTGTTGGTCATAAATTTAAAAAAGAAACATGACGATTTAAAGATGAGTGCCGTTTGTTGTGACGCTAAAATGTTGCCCCTCTGACAGGCAGGAAATGGACTGCCTTCAGAAGCAGATGGAGGAACACACGGTCACTGTGCACGAGTCCATGACATCATGGACCAATGCAGAGGAGGAGCTTATTAGACTGGGTGTCCATGACAACGGCTCGGATCCTCCAATCACCGCTGAAATGAACAGTGACGCTAAGGAGGAGGCGGAGCTATCGTAACGAGTCGGGTGGCCTGTGACGGACTGTCTAGGAGGGTGGGGTCTCGTCCACCATGGCACTTTTTGTTTTGTTTTTATTATTTTAAACTTTCTTTAATCCCTCTTGTTTGTTACGTGCTGCTACAGAACACACTGAGCATCGTCCCGTCTTTGCAGACTGTGCTCAAGTGAGGCAGACACTTTTTACCATAGCTTTATACTGTTACCGTATTTCTATCTGTGTTACTTTTATTTAATTATAATTTATAATCGAGCATCGATGGGCATCAACTGTCAAATTGGCAAATTGCGTTGAAAAGTGGCAGCAGGCTTTGGGTGTATTCTTGTCTTGCATTGAATAGTCGCAGAAGAAAAAAAAAAAAACAAAAGGCCCCACGAACACGACTTCATTCAGTTTCAGAATCATATTTTTCCCATTTCGGTATCTTCCGGTCAGATTTTAGTTATCGGTTTATTTTAAACTAGTTTCCGTTTTCATTTTCTTTCTCCTTCAAGATGTCATGGTGGTTCGAAACAGTCGTTGCTGTGTGGGGTAGCTGTTGCTAGGAGACACTAGCTTTTGCACACGTACGCCGGGCTACCCGTCTGCAGGCCCCTCCCAACTGTTCTTCCATTCGCCTGTGCCTGGAAATGGGCGGTGCTTGTCTGGGGAAATGGGTGGAGCCGCTCTGACCCACCCGGCCAGCTGGGTGTGGACTGTGGCTCCAATAACCCTGAGTCCGGAAGGTCATGGCTCCTAACCCGGAAGGTCATGACCCCTGACCTTTTACAGGGCCCAGCCTCGTCCGCCTTTTCAGGGTAATGGTGTCGAAGGTTCTGTTGCGCTTCGTTATTTGGACTACAGCTCCGTTCTAAGTAACGTCTAAAATAGTATTGCCCATTGCGCTGCGCTACACTCTTCAGGTAGCGCCTCGAGGTGTTTGTTCTTCTGGTTTCTGTCGTAAATTAGGGTTTGTGGTTTGACCTGGACAGTAATAGTGAAAATTATGGCAGTGCCATAAAACCATAGTTGAGAGAAATCTCCCAATTTGCTGTTTTGGGAAGTTCGGCGTTTTGAACGAACCTGTGTATTACAATTTGAAAGAATGTTTGCAAGGTGTGTATAAAATAGAATTTTATGAGATGAGTGGGCAGGTTGACGACCCACTGTAAGAGTGTCTAAGTGTTAAGTTCTATGTGGGAAAGACCTGCTGATGTTGCACGGTAAATGTCAGAGAGAAAAGAGCGAGAGAGTCGATTATCGCTTAATGTTACTGCTTCTGTGAGTATGGCTTACTCGCATCCATTATGTCCTGGCTTCTTTTTCTTCTGTTTTATTGTTGCTATGCTTCTGTATTTAATGTAACGGTCTCCTGTCAAAGATGCTGTTAATTATCGCGCTGTTCATTCTCTGTCTCATACAGCCTTAATTATAATTTAGGATAGGGTGTTCTCAACCTACTTGGCAAAATTGAAATATCTAAATATAGAGAGTAATATACAGTGTATCTTCTCTGTTAATGTAGTCTATTTTCTGTTATTTATAACTATAATGGTTAACTATGGTTAACACTGTGATTGGAATGACATTGGAGGGAGAAAATTACTTGCCAGAGAAATATGACCTAATTTGAAAGCATATTATGGAATGGAAAATAATTCAATATTAAATGAGGAAATGCTGAACTGAAAGTAAAATCCTGTATGTTTGTGGGTGGGGAAAACTGACATTAATGCTTAAAACATTTAAAATGTGTGGACTATTCATTGCTGAGGTTATACCCTTGAAGGTTCATTCTTGGTAAACATTGGTTCTTACCTTGCGCTTTCTGTAAAGGGACAAAACTGACATGTAATCTGTAATGCTTGCAACTGAATGAAGGAAACTTTCATAGTTGGTCGCTGGTGTTACCTTGGAGTATAGCATTTCTGCAACCTGCAGAAATGTCATTAAACAACTCTAAATTAACACACACTGCTATGTTTAAGATCCACATTACCTTTTGTTGTAACCTGTATGATTTATAAAATCTTTCACCTGGCTGCTTAACAGCAGCTTTGCATAAGGAGTTGTGTGTATTGTTGCTTCTGGTCTTCAGTTTTAGTTACTGTTAATACTACTCACCTGTAAATTCCATTAATTCATTGCTTTTTGGTAATGTTCATTTTGATATGTACAAATCATAGTTGGATATTTATGATTAACGCCCTTTCTTAAAAAATGAATTGATTTTTGATTTTACTTTAGTACTGACGCTAATTCTGATCAGTAACATTTTTCTGAACTGCATTTAAAAAGTAATGCCATAGTTAACCTTTGGTCCTTTTATACAAATAATGCTTGTGTTAAGGCCAGTTTTAAACTATTGTCTGAAACGAAATTACACTTCATATTTAGTTCCAGAAGTCTTGTTTCAGATACTTTTCATTTTTATACAAAGAGTCGATTTAGACACAGGCTTGGATTCATGCAATGGTGTTCTTCAGTCTGTCAAAGTATACTGAATATGTACTTGATACTTTGTCATTAAGTACAGCTGAATACTGAAAATAAACCAAAACGAAACTGCGTAATGGGTAGTGTTCTAGTCCGTCCTGGTACAGTTGTCAGTTGGAGTAATCATTAAAAGGCAGGATATGACTGTACTATGGTTCTGGTGTTAATTGTAGTTACATGGGTATAGCGCACATAGTTCATTAAGCGTTTCTTTAATCATAACGGGTGATTTAAAAACTAACCTTACATGTATGATTTTGATTACATACACGGGTTTGGCTGACTGAGAAGTACATGTACCTGTTAACGGCATAATAGCATGTTGATAAATGGCAAACTAATTTCTTGAAGTTATGTGCAATAAACTATTTTTTGGTAAATAAGCCTTTCATGTATTTTTTTTTATTGTAACTTTTTATTTTTATTTAGAAAAATGTGTTATATCAACTTGGTATGTATGTGATGGATCAGAAGTGACGGAAGGGCACAAAATTATTTCCCTTGCTAATGCCGGTAGGTCCTTGCCTTGATGGCGTTGTTTTTGTTCAGGCGCTGGAGTCTCACATCTGGGTCCTTTCTCCACGTAGTTTGAAAGCGTCGCGGTTGACGGCAGGAGGAGAAGGGGGAAAGGAGGTGGGCACATTCAACTCACTTACTACCTACGAATAAACGAACTACTTATGAACAATTAAATAGTACACAGTATGTGCTATTTGGATGCCAACGTGTAACTATGTTACAGTTTATTTCACGTGTGCGTATATGCATGCAGGCGGATTGCTAGCGTTGTTGATTCGTCTCGCACTTGCTAGCGCTAGCTAGCAGCTATTGATAGCATATCAGGGAATTAATATGGGGTTGTTTTGCATTATGATATAGTAACGTTATAGGACGCAAACTGGAAGATGAAGCCGGGAAGTTTGGCATCCATGTTTATTTCCAACATCTTCGTGAGGTGGATAATATCAGCTAGCTTCCTGCCAATGTGCTTGTGTGTGGCTGTTAATTAGCTTCATCCGATATTGCCAGCTAGCTAGTTTGTTGTTTGTGAGAAAGTAGAATTATAATGCCTCGTGTTAAAACTGGACATGCTATGTATTGATATTAACACGCAATAGTAACAACAAAACTGTCAATTTGCAAAGTTGGCGAATTAGTTATTAAACTACAGTGTACCTGGCCACATAAGTTGTTTGTCTTCTAAATTAATCGTGTAGGTAATCTAACTTAGTCATATCACGTTAACGTTTCTTGTCTTGTCGCCGATTCATTTGTATTCGGTAAGTTACTAGCTAGCCATCTTGCCAGCTGGGCATACCGAAGCTAACGTTACATGGTTGTCAGGTCTTGGCAGAACCAGCTACAAGGCCGCTTGACTGACTTGTTTTCTAGCCTGATATCGCTAAGTGGATAACTTGGCATATTTATATGACAGGACGCGTTAAACTTTTTATCCAGTGTCCCCTTATGCTAGACTACCTCTGTTGTATGGCTAGGTATGCTGTGTAGTACCAATGAGTGGTCGCTAGTTACATTCCTTGGCTAACGAGCTAACCCAAGGCGCAGATTGCATGTCTGCTTCATTATGTTTGCTAGCTAATGCTAGTTGGGATGCTAGCTATCGCATGAAAACAACAACACATATTTGTGCACATAGCTAGCATAATTCCTGTGTGGTGTCAGTTGCTTGCTTGCTCGCTCTCTAGCTAGGTAAGTTGCGCTTCCCACTGGTTATTTTAGGTCGCTGTACTTCCTCCTGCTTTGTTAAATTGTCGCTGCGAAGTTGAGCCCTCCCTTTGTGACTGAGCATGCGCGAAATGTCATGTAAACAATGAGATGTTTCCAGACTGTCTTGAGCATTGTGTCTGTCTCAGCATCTTATCTGGAATAAAATGAAGGATTAGGTTTAAAAAAATAATAATACATATGTATTTATATTTGTTAAATAATGGATGGTAAGTATGGACATGCAATGTCATTAGTCCAGTGTCATCTGGTTTGCTTTCAGATAACACGAGCATCGTCACCATGATGAGGTGGAGATAACATCAGATTATTACAAATAAATTGTCTATAATGGACGACACTGATGCGTAAAATCGAATCGTAAATCGAATAAGAATCCTACCTCCATGATGCACCGTATCAAATGATTGGGGATACAGAATATTGTATATTCTTCTTTTTAAGAACGTTTTCGTCCAAGCGATTACATTATTTAATGGAGCTCGCCTGCCATACGTATTTGGCATTCATTTTTGGATGCTTCGTGCAACACTTTCAGTGTTCGATGTGTTTAAACTTGCATTGTGAGTGACACAGACTTTATTGTCTTAGTCTATGATTTATAATTCGGTTTTTGAAGTGTAGTCGCTAAACTGTTTAAGATGATTGGTTATTTTATTTACGACGGTATGGTTTCCAGTGTGGCTTCTTTGTCATGGATCTGTTTTGTATGTCTACCGTAGTTCAGATGTTTAGCTCATATGCTTTTGTTACATAGTTTAGGTTGGAAAGGTTGTGTAAGACTGGCCATTTCGTTTAAAATTTTTACTTTTTCAGAACAAAAAAAACGTAAGTTCTGCAGAATTTCTGATTTCTTCAAAATCACCAGCACCATGTTGCCATTTCAAGTAAAGTATTGATTTTATTTTTTAAAACGATGTAGTTTGCTTGGTATTTAGTGCCTGTTCTAAGTGTATTGTATCAAACGGTGTGGATAAACAAGAAAAAGAAATGAATTGGTGACAGACTTGTGCATGGGGTTAGCGTTTACAGCTGAGAATACAAATATGTGATTGATGTTAGAGGTCATTTTGTACTGCAGTTTGCAGTTGTATATGTTTGTGGCAAACATTCCCTTCAGTTTTTAAGCATTTGAACAGAGAATATGCTGCAAGTGTTCCATTTGTCACTTTAATCGTAGGCCAGTTGGGTGGGGGGGGATTGTATTCTATTTGTGTAATCGGGGGGAAAAGTCAATACAGATATAAAACATTTTAAGAAATGTGTTATTCAAATAAGTGTTCACATTTTCAACCGAGAGAAGTCTAGAGTTGCTGTTAATTTTCTCTCGTACAACCGCTGTGGCTTTCCCCACTTTTCTGGCTTCTGTCTCCAGGGATTCTCGGTTTTTGTAGTTCATCTCTAGGCAAACGGAACCCAGCAACAGGAAGCCCAATTATACTTCCTTTTCTGAACTTCTGGTGGGGATAGTATATCATGTAGGAGGATTACTGAGTTAGCTGGATAAGTTCACAGAGTAAAACCCAGAATCCTTCCCAAACTTGAACATGGATTTTTTTTTACTCCCGGATTTCAGTGAACTTATCCAGGTGACTGTAAATCCTGCTTTTAGCAGATATGCGTCTGACTGCGCCCCCCCCCCCCCCCCCCCCCCGCAGGTAGTTAAAGCATGGAGGCGATCCTGAGCAGGTTGCATGGGCTGAGCGATGACCAGCTCCGGGAGGAGGTCATCGGGGCGGACATCAAGTGTGGTCCCATCACTGCCACGACGCGGGCGATCTTCGAGCGAAAGCTGGCCCGCGCCATCCTGAGCAGGGAGGGCATCGACCCAGAGACGGCCACGGAAAGCGCCGGAACCGTCAAGGAGAAGCAGGCCGAACCCACGGTGGACCCCCAAGAGGTGGACTTTGGCTACAACCTGGGGCTCAACCCTCCAGAGGAGGAGGCCTTGCTGGCCAAGCCCAGGACCCCCGGACACGCGGGCACAGAGGGGCAGACCCCCTCAAAGCCCCCCCAGGTGTCCCCTCCCGTTTACTACGGGGTTTGTCCGCTGTGGGAGGATGTGCTGGACAGGAATGGTGAGACCTGCTTTCTCTCTTTCCTCCTTGGTCTGTGTCCCTCAGCTGAGGCTATGGGTGGCAGTGTCGGTACTGGTTTAGGGCAGTGGTCCTCACTCCTGGTCCTGGAGAGCCGCAGGGTGTGCTGGCTTTCTTTCTTTTTGTTGTCTCCAGAACCAGGAGTGAGGACCACTGGTTTAGGGGAACTAACTGGTGGGTAACTCAGATTTGATTCTCAGGTGCTGCACTGCCGTTGTGGACTGTAGGTTTTGGGAAGGTAATCTGTGTTGCTGTGTTGGGGTTTCCTCTGACGCCTAAAGACACACATCAGGCTCAGTGTGCTCCTGCTGTTGCCCTTGACCAAGGCACTGGCCTCAGAACTAGAGTTGGTGCCCAGGCGCTACACTGTGGCTGCCCACTGCTCCTAGAATGGGACAAAAATAAAAAGCCAGTGTGATACTGTATTCTACGCAGACAGGGTCCATGTGTATGTGAATGGAGATGTTTGAGCCTGGGTTCGTGTGTATGGAGATATGAGCCGGTGTGGTGTTTTATTGTCCCGCAGAAAGGGTCCATGTGTACGTGGATAAGAAGGAGGCCCTGCAGGCCGTAAAGAAGATGAAAGGGGCCAGATTCAAGCCCTTCTCGAACCGAGAGGACGCAGAGAAATTCGCCAAGGGGATCTGCGATTACTACCCCTCACCCAGCAAGTCCGCGCCCTGCGTGTCTCCGGGGAAACCGGGGGTCGTGTTCTACAAGGGTAGATGAAACCCCTTCCTAATCGATTCTTCAGTTTTAAAAATGTTTGTTAGCTTTGGTAGTATTGGTAGTATTGATGTAGTGGAAATGTCGCTTATGTTTGCTAGCTTAATTGGGTCTGAAAAGAGTAAAAACATTGTATATTCCTGCATTGACCTTGATTGCAAAATCACTTATACTGTTTGAGACAGGCACAAGTCCAGACTTAATTTTCAGCTGTGAATTTGAGGGCTGTACTTTTTTGTTATTTCTCTCAGATTTTATTTCGTCAACTCTTTCAGTCCCAAGCCCAATATAAAGTGGCTCCAACCAAATACCAAGGGGTTTTGGCTTTGGTTGAGAAAATGGAGAAAATTTAGTAGGGGTTCAATAGGGGCTCAAAACAGTAGCATAGCAGTCATTTTGATTGGTTGAAAAGGTATCAGGTCGAGACTGCTATATGGCACTTGGGATTTTCCGGTAGTTACGCTTGAGTGCCATAATTTCACTAATTTATGCACTTAGTGCTGGAAAAAATTAGTTTAGTCTGTAACTGTTAATTTAAGGATTTTTAACTCTCCTCCAATCACAGAAGGCCCCTCTGTGCTGGAGGCGGAGACTATCAACAGAGAGCGGGCCAATAGCTTCAAGAGCCCCCGCACGCAGGACATCACGGCCAAGCTGAGGAAGGCGGTGGAGAAGGGGGACGCCGCGGCCTTCAGCGAGCTGGTGTGGAGCAACCCCCGCTACCTCATCGGCTCCGGGGACAACCCCACCGTGGTGCAGGTAGGGGGGGGAGGCTTTTATCATTCGTAATGAGTTATTTAGCTGACGTTTTTATCCAAAGCTCTTACAGTTGATTAGAATAAGCAGGGGCCCAACCCCCCTGGGGCAATGTGGGGTTAAGGGCCTTTCTCCAGGGCCCAACAGCTGTGCGGATCGTATTGTGGCTGCACCGGAGCTTGAACCACCAACCTTCTGGGTCCCAGTCATCCTTAGTTACTTGACTACAGGTTACACCCTTTTCCACCATTGCTTGAGGATTGCTAAAAAAAACGAACCTTGCAATTAGGTTTGAAATCAGTTTGTATCGCTGCCAAATCACCTCTACACTCATACAACGCAACTTACCCTGAACTCTTTTGGGTTTCTTATGGGTTTGCTAGTGCTAAATATGCTGCTTATCTCAAACAAAAAAAATCCACAAACCCATTTTCCATTTAAAGAAATATAATCTCCAGCCCTTTGGCTGACGCTGTGCTGTGGCTTGTCAGAACACTGATGACTTGGCACGGTCTCCGCTCGCTGCGTATTGACTTATGTGTTTGTTCTGGAAACCACCGTCCGCTAAATGCTAAACGTCAATGAAATGCTGCTTCAGCGTTTGTCAAGAACCGACTTCATTCTTTATTTAATCAAAACACTTGACTGGCTGGGCGCTGATTGGCTGTTAGCCTACGCGTGACACCTCGTAGCCAATCGCAGAGTGTTTGTATTGTGTGAGCTCTAAAAATTATAAATACGCATTACCACATTCAGTTTTGAATACACCAGTGATTTCAGTCTCTTGAAATAGAAGGCTGTTTTTAGGTATTGCATGCGTGACACATGGAGCGATCTGGAGGGTCTGATTTCAGGGGCGTCGGGCTTGGCAACATTGCATACTTGGTTCTGACCAACTGCTGTCATGGGCATCTTGAGGGCTTTATATTTACTCCTTATTTAAAGGCTTTTTAAAATGACTGATCTTTCATTAAGTCGGCTGGATTTCGTTTTAAGACAGGCCTGTAGTGTAGGAAACTATGCCAGCGATGGCAGTGACAGCTGATTTCTACAACTCTGCTGTACACATCTCGGCAGAGCTTCCACAAGTTCAAAATGAAGGCCCTTTCCCTTATGGAAGTGGAATACAGTGGAATGCAGTATACTGCAAATATTTGGTTTTACATGATGTATAATTCACAGAAATTATTTGCATATCGGGGATTGTTCAGTGATGTTTTGCAGTCTTTGGTAGAATTTGCTAGAGAGAGGTGTTTGAATTGTACATCTTGAAATTCTTTTCAACTGACATTGTACATTTTAAAGCGAGTATTATCTTTTAGCGAATCCGTAAATCAGGGGTGTCCAATCTAATCTGAAAAGGGGCCGCTCTAATCTACTATAAATTTTGGATAAAAGCATCAGCTAAATAACACATTATTGTATTATTATTAAATGAATTCATGTTGACAGCTGCTTTAGTTGATGCCAGTCCCTGTACCCTTAGTGTAAAGTGTGGTGGTGTGTTGTTTTTAGGAGGGGTGTCGCTACAACGCCATGCATGTGGCGGCGAAGGAGAACCAGCCGGGCATGGCCCAGCTGCTGCTGGACACCCTGGAGAACCCCGAGTTCATGCGCCTCATGTACCCCGACGACCAGGAGGCCATGCTGCGTAAACGCATCCGCTACATTGTGGATCTGTACCTCAACACCCCCGACAAGGCCGTGAGTCTGCCTGCCTGTCTGCCTGCCTGCCTGTTTGTCTGCCTGTCTGCCCGTCTGTCTGCCCGTCTGTCTGCCCGTCTGTCTGCCCGTCTGTCTGCCCGTCTGTCTGCCCGTCTGCCTGTCCGTCTGCCTGCCTGTCTGCCTGCCTGTCTCTGTCTGTCTGTTTGCCTGTTTGCCTGTCTGTCTGTCTGTCTGTCTGCCTGCCTGCCTGTCTGTCTGCCTGCCTGCCTGTCTGTCTGTCTCTGTCTGTCTCTGCCTGTCTGTCTGCCTGTCTGTCTCTGTCTGCCTGCCTGTCTGTCTGTCTGTCTGTCTGCCTGTCTGTCTGCCTGCCTGTCTCTGTCTGTCTGTTTGCCTGTTTGCCTGTCTGTCTGTCTGTCTGTCTGTCTGCCTGCCTGCCTGCCTGCCTGCCTGCCTGCCTGTCTGTCTGCCTGCCTGCCTGTCTGTCTGTCTGCCTGCCTGTCTGCCTGCCTGTCTGCCTGTCTCTGCCTGTCTGTCTGCCTGTCTGTCTGCCTGTCTGTCTGCCTGCCTGTCTCTGTCTGTCTGTTTGCCTGTTTGCCTGTCTGTCTGTCTGTCTGTCTGTCTGTCTGTCTGTCTGTCTGCCTGCCTGCCTGTCTGCCTGTCTCTGTCTGTCTGTCTCTGTCTGTCTGTCTCTGTCTGTCTGTCTGCCTGTCTGTCTCTGTCTGCCTGCCTGTCTGTCTGTCTGCCTGTCTGCCTGTCTCTGTCTGCCTGTCTCTGTCTGCCTGCCTGCCTGCCTGCCTGCCTGTCTGCCTGTCTGTCTGTCTGCCTGTCTGTCTTGCCCAAGGGTACAGCAGGGTCCTTACTGCAATCTTTAGGTTACAAGTCCAGTTCTCAACTATTTTACTACATTGTCGGTCAAAATAAAACGTGCAAACCTGTGTCCCATATAACTGTTAAGGTTGGACAATTTCAAGTCCCTTTGATTGCCGATGGCATTGGTGAAATTAAGATGGACGTGATGGCAATAAAGAGAGTGGTTATTGGTCAATTATCGTCACTGAAACGTGCCGTTTGGTCTGTCCCAGGCATTTGAGACTCCTCTCCACTTCTCCTGTAAATTCGGCTGCCCGGAAGTAGTCAACGTTCTGTGTTCGCATCCGGATACCGATAAGAACTGCAAGAACAAGTACAACCAGACACCCTCAGAGGTAAGTCAGAGAGTGTGTGTGTTTATGTGTGATCAATGTCTGAGTATCTAACCAGGAGCATTCCACTGGATTTGGTCATTATCTGCCTATTTACCCCAAACAGGTGATTTGTGAAAGAAAAAATAAAACCCAAGAGGTGAAGCAGAAGATCATGGACTATATGGAAGGTAATTTTTAGTTTTCAACTACTCGAAAGGGGAGATTGTAAGCTTTCAAACGATACCATAATGATCTCTGTACTCTGTCAGATATCAAGGGAGTTGTGTCCCGTTTCATTTTGAGTGCCACTAAACCATGATTTTGCGAAAAACGGCTTTGAGGTTTTGTTGTGAGTTATGTGAGGCTGGGATCAACACTGGGCTAACGAAACTCTGGGGCTATAACTTGTCATCTTATGTATAAATATATATTTATGTAAAAAAATATTTTTACTCTGAACATTTACTTTTGACATTAAGACATACAGACCATTAACATGCAATGAAGGTAGCTGATGTGGTTGTTTGTGACAAGCGGTGACAAGCTGGCTAGCCTCCAAACAATGCACAACTCCGATGTAACTTTGACATCTTGTATTTAAAAGCTTAAAAACTACATTTTTACTCTAAATTTGGCATTAAGACAAGCAGATTATGAAAGCCAAGGTATTATTCTACAAAATGAAGATGAAAGCCTAAAACAGCCAAAAAAACCCACAAAAACCCATTTGTTACATGTACGTTGGTTGGCCATCGCGACTTACGACTGATTAAGATTGAACAGGTCACATATTCTTTTCTTTTTTTTTACCGTATTGTCACCATTGACATCGATATGGCTGGCAGCAAGACCTATACTGGGGCCAACTGCACTGAGGCTAGTGCGTAACGTCTTGCACGAAGACCAGGAAATGAGTTTTTAAAAACAAAGCTGGCTAACTGCGTAAGCCAGACTTCTGCGCTGAGTAAAACCCGGAACAGCTGTATTTCCTTTAGTCCATGTTCCATATTTGAAGGGGTTCCGGGTTTTACTCAGTGCAGAAGTCAAGCTTGTTAGTTAGCCAGCTCTGTGAAATGCACCCCTGGAAATGAGCTTCAAAAACGAAGCCCGGTTTGTGCCTCTTGTTTTGGTCGCTTTTCCTGCTCAGCGCTGACTCGACATTCTCACTCCTCCCCCAATGCAGATCGGGTTTACATCCCCCTACTGAGGGCCACAGATAACTCCTCCCAGCCCGTGATTGGTGCTCCTTGGTCACCTGAGCCAATGGACGCGGCTTCCCATTCGTTCCCCAGACTGACAGGAAGTCCCAAGGATCCGGTTATGGCAGTGAGGGCCTTTGCTGGTCCTCTGAGTCCATCGAAGGTACTGCTTTCTGTTTTTATAAGAGGCTTTTTTCTGCGAGAACACAAGAACATGAATGCTTAAGGAGGGTGGGTACCCAATATTCAGTCTGGTTCCTCCCAAGGCTTCTTTCTATAAGGCATCCAGGGAGTTTTACCTTGTTGCTGTCACCCCTTTGCTTTGTGAGGGTTTAGGCCAGTGTAAACTGTGATGTGTATTGTGGCAAATTATTTTTTAAATGTGCACTATACATAAAACATGACTTAAATATTTGGGGTGTGGGCGCTGGTTTTTGGCACCAGTGAGTAATTAAAGTTATTGACTGGCTAAAGTCTCCAAACGCCGTGTAGTAGGATGCGACCCTGCGTAGGATTAACGCCCACCCTCCTGCGCCCCCCATTACAGGCAGAGGAGTTCCGCAGGGCGTGGAAGACGCCGCCTAGGGAGCGGGCTGAGCTCATGCACCACATCCTGAAGTCCGATCCTGACCGGGGGGCCGAGAGAGTCGGCAGGTACGTGCCGTAGCACAGAGGACCCCCGAGTGTGTTTGATGGAAGCCATTGGGTTCCCCCCCAATCCCAGCTGAAGTCATTTGAAGATACAGATGAGTATGTAGATGTAGATATGCTGCAGTCTTTGCGGCTGTAGATGTGATTGAAGTGGGAGCCCTGTCAGGTTATGCTGTTGATATTTGGGGTTCAGGCTTGGTTGGTCTTTCTTACAGTTCTCTGTAAAAAGTGTTTTGGGAAATTCCACAGTAATTGCCATTGCAACTGGGTCAGTATTTGGGTGGTAGAGCCCAATACAGCTACATAATAGAGACTGATTAGTTATTTTCTTCTGAGGGTTATAAAACCATCAGTCTCTTATGTAGCTGTATTGGACCAGAAATATCAGTAATGTCGGTTACTGCAGAATTCCCTCATTCAAAAACAATTGCCTTGACTTTTTGCTGAGCTGTAGGCACTAATGAGGAACCATGTCTGCAGAGACCTGGCCCATGAGCGGAGGTACCCCTGGGCTGAGTACTGGGACTTTTTGGGGGCCTTCACGGACCTGTCGTCCTCCGAGGGCCTGAGGAGGCTGGAGGACTACCTCAGCAAGAAGGACGAGCGCGCACGACAGGGGGCCGGGGAGAACGAGACCAGCAACAGGTTCAAAACCCCCTCCCCAGGTAACCGCTGGGACCACGATGCAGCAAGCTGGCCTAAAGCAAACAGTCCTGTAGGGCTCTCCTTTCATACTGCAGCCTGTAGCCTAGTGGCTAAGGTACATGACTACGACCTGGAAGGTTGGTGGTTCAAGCCCCGGTGTTGCCACAATAATTGCCCCATGTAGCTGTTGAGCCCCTGAGCAAGGCCCTTAACCTCATATTGTTCCAGGTGGAATTGTCCACTGCTTAGCCTAATCAGCTGTAAGTTGCTTTGGATAAAAGTATCAGATTAAATAACTGATAAATGCTGCACTGAATGGTCAGATCAGAAAACATATATTCAGTCCAATTATCTGTCTCTCCTGGGTATTCTTTTAGTGATCCTGCACTTTAGTGCTTAATTCGAGTCATTGATTGGCGAAAGAGTCTGCACATCTTGTTTCCCTGGCCTAAATTGGCTGCTGATTGACAGGAAATTACAAAAATCTGCGGACACTGTGGCACTCCAGGACTGGAGTTAAACCTGCAGACACTGCAGCCCTCCAGGACTGGAGTTAAACCTGCAGACACTGCGGCCCTCCAAGCCTAGAGACCCCTGGCTTAAAGACGCTGTGTGAATCTCCTCCTCTTTCTCTTACAACTCCAGGGAAGCCCAAGAAGTTCTGCAACTCCATCTCGGTGGGGGCCTACCTGGACGGGGGCGATGACATCAGCCTGGAGGAGATGAAGAACCGACAGAACGCGGCCCTCACCAGCATCACGGCGGTCTGCGCCGCCAAGGACGGCCTGAAGGGGGCGACGGGCGGGCTGGAGTTCCACATCCTGCCCGTGACGGGTGGCTCCGACCTCATCGAGGCGGCGGCCGAGCGGGACCGCCTCATCGCTGAGGCGGTCGCGGGGAAGAACGGGCTCTGCTCGCCCAGTGACGCCGACAGGACCAACGGCGAGCGCCCCTCCCGCGTCTCCTCCTCCTCCTCCTGCTGCTCCCCCTCCAGCCTCCTGTCCCCCGTCTCCAACCTGATGGTGGAGTTTGAGCGCATGTCCCTGCAGGATGCGGAAGATCGCCCTCCAGTGGACCGGAGGAGAGGTGGCGGCGGCGGCGGCAGCGCTGGGAGTCTCGTCCGGAATCGAGAGGCCCGAGAGCTGGGGCCCCCGGACCTTCTCCTCTCGGGGGTGACCCGCCTGTCGCTCGGCAACGACGATGATGATGCAGGGTTCGAGAAGGGCGGTCCGGAGCCGAGAGACGGAAGCTTCTGGGGAACGGCAGAGAGGGGAGAAGTGGACGGGGAGCCTGACGAGAGGAACAGCCACAGCTCCGAAGAGTACCTCACCGGAGAGGAGGGTCCAGAGACCCCCAAACAGAGGACGGAGGCCCCAGAGAGGGGCTTCTGCACCCGGTCCCGGTCCTGGGACCACGGGGGCCGGGATCTGAGCAGCTCCGGGTCCTCTAGCTCCTCCTACAAATCCATGGAGAGCTCCCAAGTGGACTTCATACTGAGGACTGTGCCGCTTGTTAAAAAAGGACTCTTCATCGAAGGGTAAGGGAATACAACATTTCTCTCTTCCATCCTGCAAGTCAGGGGTGCACAGCAAGGGCCGATCCACTTCAGGATTCTGTGCCAACTTCTGCTTTTAATTATCTAATTGGCTAAATAATGTCTTGATCAGACATCTGTATATGCACCAGCTACAGCTGCAGACTGCAAGCGTAAAGATTTTCTCTCTGCTCAAGTACAGGAGTGAACCAGCAGAGCTGTCAGAAAAATAAGTTAAGGCAACTGGTTCTGTACACCATTATGCGCTTAGTGATGTCACTTCCTTATTTCCCCTAGCGACTCTCCGACCAAGCTTGATAGGGAGGTCCTGTCCGCCATAGAAGTCATCGAGCTCGACCCGCAGAAGTATCCCAGCATCCACCAGTGGAAGAGCACGGTCCAGACTTACTCCTCCCCTGAAATGGAAAGGTGACCATCTCTCTTCATTCTGTTTATCTTTGGGGTGGGGGTAGGTAATTCAATTGCAGTTGATTTTCTCAATGGCAGCCTGTAGCCTAGTGGCTAATGTAAATGACTGGGAACCAGAAGGTTGGTGGTTCAAGTCCTGGTGTAACCACGATAAGATCCACACAGCTCTTGGGCCCTTGAGCAAGGCCTGTAACCCCGCATTGCTCCAGGGGGGATTGTCCCATGTAGTCTAGGCATTGCTGCAAAAGAGCATGCATGCTCAGTCAACGTCCCCTGTATAAATAAAGTTTAATAAAAGAAATTGAATGAATGCATCAGCTAAATAAATGATTGGTATTTATTTCTCAATGGACTGAACTAAAGTGGATGGACTCCCCAGGCTGGATGGAGTTGGTGGTAATGTGAGATGATAACGCCGTTCCCACCCTCTCCTTGTTTTTCCAGCTGGCCCAGCCCGGCGGTGGGAAAGTCCCGCACAAGGCTTCCGGCCTACCCCCCCGGATCCCCCGGGAGCGGCCTCCTGTCCACCCCCGGCAGGTTCAGCCCCGCCCGGCACCCCTGCTCCCCCGAATTCACCAGCCCCGGCCGCTACAGCCCAGCCAATCCCAGCTACATCCAGCGTATCCGCGTCAAGCACTTCCCCGACCCCCCACTCTAACCCCCTCCACTGGGGAAAGACACACTCCACCATGGCTCTGCCCCCCCTCCGTGTACTACTCAAATATGCACAAGTGTCCCGAGGAAACCATATTCTTTGGTCATGTGACGGCACCACTATAACTTGCGTTAAGGATTCTCGATACAAAAGGGTCCTTCTGCAGTTTTATGATTTCTCTACAGCAGGTTTCCTTTAGTGTGTGTGTGTGTGTGTGTGTGTGTGTGTGTGTGTGTGTGTGTATGAATGTATGAATGAATGAATGAATGTGTGTGTGTATATATGCGTGCGCGTGTGTGTGTGTATATGCGTGTGTGTGTGTGTGTGTGTGTCTGTATGTATGAATGAATGAATGACTGGGCTTAAAAAAGAGTAATTATGTGACAGAAAATTGCCCGTTATACCTTTTTCAAAGCGTTTTGTTTTAATAAAATAAGTCGTACAGCTACAAAGTTATCCCGTCCCCCGCACCCCCTGCCCAAAAAAACAGATTTAAATAAGACTCATCAAACCTCAGAGTGGAACCCCCTCACAAGTATGTATGAACAGAAAATATCAATAGTTTTTTGGTATGTCACCATTAGTAGCACAAAATCTTTCTTAGGACTGTAAAATAACTGCCAGTTTGTTCCCAGGCTATTTCTTTCTCCCTCCCTTTCTTTGGTTTGGTTTAGGAACTGCCTTAATTTTCTGACGTGAGGGACCAGCCTCCAATCAGAATTAGCCACCTGTACAGTGAACAGCCAATCATTTACCATTGCAGCTTATTGGTCTACTGCAACACAACATTTGATTCGTTTGTCTCATATTTTTAAAAATGTTTCAATAAATGTATATTTCCGTTTGTAGATATCTCTATTTTTTTGTTTTTGTTTTATTTTTTATCGGTTTGTTCTCTCTTAGCAGTACCGTGTGTAAAGCGTTGAGGTAATTAACCCTGTTTCAGGATGAGTTTTGACATTTTATTGCCAAACAACCTTGTCTCCCTAGGAGACCTTTAACAATTTCTAAAATCCTATTATCCAGAGGATTGTCCATAGAATAACCATAATTTCCTGTTTCTTGTCTGTAAAAAAAGACTGGGGGAAAAGAAGCACTGTATATAGCAGATTATTTCATGAAATGAAGAGATGTTTACTAATATTTAATGGCTAAATGAATGTGTAAGTGTAAGGAACTTCAGTAGTATAAGTGGATGTTTAAAGATTACTGGCGTGCAAGTGGACTGTGCAGAGTGGTACATGGAGAAATATTACTTCAACAGTTAGACGTTGCAGTTTAACTGCAGGTACTGGAAATCCAATAGAAAGTATGTGCACTGTGGAGTTCTGTTATGTGACACTTTGTGTCACTATCAGAATAGTACAGATTTGCTGTTGAATGTTGTGAATCAGTTGAGGGTTTTGAATTGGTTGGAGGTTGTGAATCAGTTGGGGGTAGTGAATCGGTTGTGGAATGTGAATCTATAGGGGGTAGTGAAATGGTTGGGAGCCGTGAATTGGTTGCGGGCAATTAATTGATTGGGGTTATGAATCTATTGGGGGAACTGAATTGGTTGGGAGCTGGGAATTGGTTGGAGATCGTTGGTCAGTTGAGGGTTGTGAATCAGTTAAGTTGTGAATCTTTTGGATTTTGGTGCCTGAATGTGTCCTACAGCTGTGGATTTTGTGGCATAATCTGTGAATGGAGAGCACAACCATTACAGACCGTTACAAGGACTGTATTTCCCTCGAGTCAACCTTGTGACCGCAAATGGGAACAACGGTTTTCCACCAACTTTTATGAATGTGGAATTCCTTTGTTTTTACAATACCTTTTTACAACAGTGTTGGGAAAACTCATCATTTCTTTAATGTGCTTACAGTGTTTTTTTTTGTTTTTTTGCCTGGATGTCTGTTGTCCAACAAAACCCAAAAAAACGCATCATGGATATCAGGCTTTCCCACTCATTCCTGAACGCTCATCGCTTGCCAGAGCAGGAATAACAGGAATATTTGGAAGGCTGCTTTTGTGGACACGCAACAAAGAGCACAGCTGCATTAGAAACACCAGCTTACCATCTTCAAAAAAATGTTTTCTTCAATCATCTTAAGACTCTAGTCCCAACAGTGAAATGGAGAAGATAACACATGATTTGTAGCCACTGGAGGACTATCGTAGGGTCTTAAGAACACAGCATTGCTACTTCAGAAATGCCCGTTATGAACTTGCCTAACGACGATGGCACCAACATAAGGTCGACTGGGAAAACCACTGTAGTGTCTGAACTAAGCAGCCACACCAGCCTCTCTAGCCAATCACGTACGCCGAGCACACACAAGCTCAAAGTGTTATGGGTATAATTTATGCATCTCCTTTTTTAAGTTTTGTTATTTTTTTATATGAGACATTGGTCATTCTTGTTTGCAAGAATTTGTCATTGCCCTCCACTCTCATTGGTTAGTGAAAGTCAAAACCGCGTCTTGCTTCGTTTAGCTTTTTTAGTGCCTTTTATAGAATGACAAATGTGTCCCTCTTACCAGTGTGTTAAAAAAAAAAGAAAAAAAAAAGTGGCACTGACCTAACCTGTTCCATTTGACGTTTTTCTCTCTTTTTTTGCCGAAGTAGCCCAATTTGAATAAACTACAGTAGCATTGGTAAATGCAGTGTTTTAATACCTCCTAAATAAGATTGTACAAGTTTACAATTGCACACACACATACTCGTAAATAATGCCAGCCTTGCTACTTTTATTTCATGCTTGTAGTAGCAACACTGTGGTACGTTGGAGTTGCTGTCAAGTGTTGAGTTCAGATTCTTTTTCTCATCTCGGCTTCCTCACTGCATGCGTTTATAGTCCTACTTTATTCCTGTATATGTCGAAGAAAGTATTTGGTGTACTACTGAGCAGCATAATAAATAAGTGCACACTGTCTCCCTCTGCCACCCTCTCAGTTTCCCCTGACCCATTCCTATCGGTGTCCATTTTGTTTCAGAGATCTGCCGATTGTCCATCAACAATAGTGTAGCAGTCATTTTGGAGGGTTAAAAGGGTCGAGAGTGACTTATGGCACTCTTGGGATTTTACAGTAGTTACGCTAGAGCACCATATGGCTCTCTTGGGACTGAAAGGGTAAATCTGTTGTAAATCTGAAGCGGTTGTCACCCAGCTAACACAAAACGTTCTGACAATGTTGCTGCCATGTTGTGACGATGACATTCACAGAACATTCCCGTAAAATTGTGAGAACATTTTGTGTTAGCTGGGGTGTGATTGGTAATTGCGGGGAAATGCATTAATGTTGTATCCCATATTGTTGGTTTGTTTCATTAGGATACATTGCTCTAGGAACCGAAAATCAATAGTGTTCAGCAGTCATTCCATGTTTTGGGTGATGCACCAGCACCACAAATATTTTAGGACTGGTTTCACAAACACCGATTAATCGTAGTCCGAGACTGAATTGAGTTTTGTACCTCAATTCAGAATTGAATTGAAGACTAGGCTTAATCTGTGTGTGATACTGGCTCTAAGACTCTAAGAAAATGATGCTTGTGCATGTTGTTAATTCAGCACTGTGTGTTCTGATAACAGTAATAGCAGTACAACATCAGTAACCTGATGAATCACTGTTATTAGTAGTAGTGATATTTCTGCATGGCAAATACTTTACTTGTAGATGTAGTGTAATAGAAAAACAACCCAACTGTCCTAACATGCACACTGCTTGTTCTGGAAATTGACTCATTCATTGAAAGTGGCGTGTTCAAAATAATAGCAGTGTGGAGTTTAATTAGATAATTAATTTATTCTGTGGAAAAAGAGAAAAGAAAAAAGGTGTCATTGTCTTTTTTTAAGGAAAATATATTTCCTTCTGAATTGCTAAGTAAAATGGGCCATTCCAAACATTATTTGGAGGAACAACTTCATTTGACTAAAAGTTGATTGGAGAGGGGAAAACATAAAGAAGTGCAGCAAATTATAGGATGCTCGGCTAAAATGATCTCAAATGGCAACAAAAACCTGAAACAAGTGGAAGAAAACGAGGAAATACTGTTAAAACGGATCTTAGAATAGTCAGGATGGCAAAGATTCAGCCATTCATCAGCTCCAGAAAGATCAAAGATGATCTACAATTACCTGTACATGCTGATAGCTTCGATCAAAGGTCTTCTGACTATCAGCAAGAAGCCCCCGTAAAGCACCATTGTTGAAAAAAGGGCATGTGCAGAATCGGTTAAAATTTGCCAAGGAACACATCGATTGGCCCAAAGAGAAATGGCGTAACATTCTGTGGACTGATGAAGAGTAAAATTCTCCTTTTCAGGTCTCGTGGTCGTCGACAGTACGTCAGACGACCCCGAGGTACTGAATTCAAGGCACAGTACACTGTGAAGACAGTGAAGTGCATGGGGGTGTTTTTCATACTACGGTGTTGGGTTCGTATACCAGGGATCATGGATCAGTTTGAATACATCAAAATATTTGAAGAGATTATGTTGCTGTATGCCGGAGGGGAAATGCCCCTGAAATGGGTTTCAACAAGACAACGACCCCAAACACACGAATAAGCGAACAAATCTTCCAGACAAAAAGGATTGAGGTAATGGAGTGGCCAGCTCAATCCCTCAACCTCAACCCCATTGAAAACTTGTGGCGTGACATTAAAAATGCAGTTTCTGAAGCAAAACCCAAAAATTCACAGGAACTGTGGAATGTAGTTTGTTCATCCTGGGCTGAAATACCTGTTTCTAGGTGCCAGAAGTTGGTTGACTCGATGCAACGCAGATTCACAGCAGTTATCAAAAACAATGGTTATGCAACTAAATATTAGTTCAGTTATTTAAAGTGAAGTTAAATCTTGAAAAATTAATATTAGTTCATATTCCTTTTCTTAGTTTCCTGTAAAAGAATAACATACATTTGAAATATTGAACTAAAAGCTATTAAAAAATATTTGCACTTTATTCACTTTTTTTAACGCACTGCTATTTATTTGAACACAACAGTATTACTCATAACTGACATTGGTGAATAGCATTTAGTATTCAACAAGCATTTATCTTGATTATCTCGAGTATTTTCAGTCAGTCAGTTGAGTTGGAACATGCATTATCACATTATTGAGCCCTAAATGCTTCTATGGAGAGGTATTAAATTACATGTGATAATGGTTTTCCATTTGTTTTGCCGCAATGTATAAAATTTGACCCATTTGCAATTTGTGCAGTGCTTCAGATCCTGCCTGCCTATCGTTTTGGTATAAAGTTAATAAATTAAAAGGAAGGTTGGCGTGGAAACGAGAACCACCCTGTCACGATTTCAGAAGTGCGTAATATATAAAGGACGACTTGCTGAATTCTGCAACGCGTTCTTTCATCTAGACCAGTCTCCAACCATGTTCCTGGAGATCTACCGTCCTGAAGGTTCACATCAACCCTAATTTGGCACACCTGATTCTACTAATTAGCAGCTAAATAAGATCTGAAGCTGTTGAATGAGGAGTGCTTTGTTAGGGTTGGAGTGAAAACCTACAGGATGTTAGAGCTCCAGGATCAGGGCTGGTTACCGCTGATCTAGACCAAGTCTCATGCTTTGTGGTGTTTATATTTGTACTGCGTAACTGATACACTAGTAACTGAAGCTTTTCTTTATCGAGGATTCAGGAAATGTGGGAACACTACAATAGGAAAGGAAAATGCAAGTGGCTGTTTATTGTGCTCATGGTCTGTTTTGAAAACACACAAAAACACTGTACATTTCTTCAGCATTGTTTTGTACATTAATTTATGCAGAGACAGGCTGGGGTTCAGTCAACATTTGTCCTCAACCTTGACCGATGAAAGCAAGGATTATTTTACTGAACAGTTTGGGGAGTCCAGAAATCACCAACACAGTTTGTGAAGAAAAACTCTTGTTTGTGTTATAAGTCAAAGCTGAGGACAAATGCAAATGTTTCATTTACAATCACATAGAAAAGGATATGGCACAAAAAAGCATTTAAACCCGCTACCCATTCTTAGATTAAGCAAAATACTTCTCTTTTGGCTTAAAAACTTCCATTTGTTGCTTTTACTGTGAAAAATACTCACAAACCTGACATTCATAAAAAAACAGGCCTCTCTGCAAGCTGTTGTCATTGCTGCCACCGAACCAACCACTGGGAATGCAACCGTTTCACGTTTTTACAAAAAAAACTGTCAAAACTAAAACGTTGCCTTCACGTTGAAACCTTTCTGTATAGTTGACCAGCTACACAGCTGAGGAGTAATCACAATGTCATTATTCTACTGCAGACTACAAAAATACCAAAAGAAAAAAATAAACAAAATACAAAAAAAATGCTCAAGACACTTAAGGAGACGTGCAGAAGATGCTACGCCAGTTCAAGGGGGGGGGTCAGGTGCGTGTCAACTTGTCCGGGGGCATGAACCCCGAATCTCCCAGGGTCCTCAGGCCCACCCTGCCGCTGGGACGGACAGTGATCCAGGTAATACTGCCGTTATTCAGCCCCATACGGAGCCAACCCTCCGGGGGAAACTGCAGCGCCCTGGAAGACAAGGCCCCAGAGCCCCCTGTCAGTGCTGCTCGCCCATGCTTGTGCTGCTTACCCAGGGTAACGGGGCCCCATGCTAGAGCTGGTTACCCAGGCTAACATGGCCCCATGCTAGTACTGCTTACCCAGGCCCCAGAGCTACCACAGCCCCATGCTAGAGTAAGTGCTAGGCCCTGAGCTACCAGTCCAGTCCATGGTGAATGAGCAGTTTTGTCCACCATTCTTCACTACCTGGCCAGGTTAGCACTCTCCATTCTTTTCTTTTCTTTTTTTTGCATGGTAAGGAAATTGTCACAAATATACATAATATAATGAAGTTCAAGTTAATGACAGTATTTTCCCCCGTGCGCTTAAACATTGGAAAGGGAGCGAGACACGCACACGTTTAGCGCCCTTAAAATGTAGAAGGATGTTTTACAGCAGTGGTGCTCACTCCTGGTCCTGGAGAGCCGCAGGGTGTGCTGGCTTTCGTTGTTACTCAGCAGTTAATTGATAAATTAAAGCTGTTATTTACACAGTTAACTCACCTCACCTGGTTTCTTGGGTCTGAACTGGTTGCTGATTTTAGGGTGATAACAAAAACCAGCACACCCTGCAGCTCTCCAGGACCAGGAGTGAGGACCCCAGAACACCATGTGGCTCTCCAGGACCAGGAGTGAGGACCCCAGCACACCCTGCGGCTCTCCAGGACCAGGAGTGAGGACCACTGTTTGGTGCCCATGAAATGCAGAAGGGCAAAGGTTTGCAGCGAGCAACGCACCTGCAGACGAAGTAGCGGATGACGTTGGCGTGGCAGACGATGATCTCGTAGCTGTCCTCCTTCTGCTTGGCGTCGGCTCGGTGGACATAATGGCGGAAGGCCGCCTCGATCCTCGCGCCGTCTTCGTGATACTGCTGAGAGGAGCACAGGGAGTTCTGCGCTCAGTCAGGGGACTTAGCACGCTCACCAGGGCCCCTGTTGGGAGAGGGAGCTGGCTACACGGTCCCAGACCCTGGAGGAGGTGGGGCTGCGACACACATCATCAACTCTGGCCCTCTGGGTAACTACTGCTACTGATTGGCTGCACCTGACTTCCAGTTAGAAGGAGGGCGGAAAACCAGCAGTCCTGAATTGCTGATCCCTGGTCTATGAACTTGCGGTAAATATTATTGTCCCAGGCCCCGGAATTTCATCTGCCAGCCCTGGCGCTCACCAGCGAACGTTGGGCTCTGAACTCTGCTCTGCTGTTTTGCTCAGACCTGGCTGAAATATTTTTTTAATGTATGTATATGTATTTGAAAATCTTCCAATGCCTTTACTGCTCACACTCTTGCAGATTCCTCTACTCAATGAAATTTTACAGATCGGAACATGCAGTGGCACAAACCAGTGAAAGACTTTTGAATCAAGGCTTTTCACCCAGGTCTGGTGACAGTTTAGGATATTTTATCTCATGGATCGCATTACTGTGGTTCCAGTAGGTGGACCAGGTTTTTCCACAAAGGAGGCGGGATGTTCCTGGAGAGAGGGTGTGACTCACCGCGGCCTCCGGTTTCCAGTGGCTGACTGCCGGCACGGGTTCGATGGGGGCCCCCTCCCTCAGCAGGTCACAGCTCACCAGCTCCACCCCTGAAATACGGCAAAGGTTTTGACCCCGCCAGGTACAACAAGGAGCACAGTGACGATGGTCACAGCCCTCATGTATGCTCCATCAGAGAGGCTGGAGGCCGGTTCCATTCCAGTTTTTTTTTTTTTTTTTTCAAGGAATACAAGTAATTTCCATAACTGGGTGAAGTATAATTGAGTTGACAAGTTTCACCCCCCTGTAAATTCTGCTATAAACCACTGAGAAAGCAAGAGAGGGAGATAAAGAGAAAGGGAGATTTAAGGATGGATAGAGAGAGACAGACCGACAGTGACCTCTGACCTGGCAGGTGCTTGCTGATGATGTTGGCGGTTTCTGTGGCGCGCGTCATGGTGGAGTGGACCAAGACATTGTACTTCAGTCCCAGATCAGCCAATCGCTGGCCTGTAAGCTCTGCCTGCTCCCTTCCTGTCAAACGAGCCGCGATCAGACCGGACCAGACACAATACAATTCATTACAGTCACTTACCTCGATAAGATTCATGCAGCTGTTGGGCCCTTGAGCAAGGCCCTTAACCCAGCATTGCTCCAGGGGGGATGGTCCCCTCCTTAGTCTAATCAACTGTAAGTCGCTTTGGATAAAAGCATTAGCTAAATAACAACATATTATTTATATAATTATTACATTACATTACATTATTAGCATTTGGCAGACGCTCTTATCCAGAGCGACGTACAGTTGATTAGACTAAGCAGGAGACAGTCCTCTCCTGGAGAAATGCAGGGTTAAGGGCCTTGCTCAAGGGCCCAACGGCTGTGCAGATCTTATTGTGGCTACACCGGGATTAGAACCACCGACCTTGTCATTTACCTTAACCACTATGCTACAGGCCGCCCTGTCAGGCCGCCCTTATCATCCACAACATCTTACAATGAAAGAGACCACAACCAAGTGCATCCACGTGAGTTGTGACCAACACCTGGCCAACAAACCTCACAGACCAGGCGTCAAGACCTCCCCCTCCCCCTCCCCCTCCCCCTCCCTCTCCCTCTCCCTCTCCCTCTCCCGCTTCCTAGTGAGTAAAAAAAAATTTATCCACAGTGGGGGAAGTCTTGACCAGCCATCCTGGGCAGCCTGGTTTCAGTAGGTTCCACGTAATGTGGAATCTATTGGGAAAACCACCATAGCAGTTGAGGAGATTGTTTACATCCAACATCCCCGCTGAAGATACTGTGAGACAGCCCTGCAGTGCCTACCTAACAGGGTTAGAGTCTTCTCCTTATCTCCATTGCCGTTAAGGTTGTACTGGGAGTGCCTGATGAGGAAGATGTTCCGGGTGGCTTTGGGCTTGTTCGACTCGGTCTCCGAGTTCGGGTCGTCGGTGGCAGTGTCCTTCTTCTTCACATTTACGAACGAGCTCGGGTCACGTCTGAACAAATAAAGGGCAGTTTGTCAGAAAAGGAAGACGTAAAACATAAAACGTTAATAATAAATTGAACTTCACGACACTGTTCGCCAGACCCACAGGCTGTCTGGTCCGGTGTGAAATGAGACCATTATCCCTTACCTGGGGAAGAAACATCAAGAGCAAGAAGAGAAACCCCAGAGAATCACATCTTGCAAGTGATGTTCTTCCATTACACCAGACCCAGTACACAAGGTTGGAACTTGTTCCCACTTCAGAAAGTGCTGCTTAGAAAGGACTCTCAAGGGCAGTCAAAATGGACTCAGCAAGTCTATGTACTCCACAAAATAGAATCACACCAGTGCAGACGAGCCATTCACTGGGCACTCGACAGTTAAATACAAGCTGCTATTCAGACTGGCATACAGTTGAAACATATTCCCAGTCTATGTTCACCCAGTTATTTTCTTGCTGGCTGAGATATAAGCATTAAAGGACAAGAATTTCTATATCAACATTTAATGCGTAATTAATGAGATGGGCAGTATAGCCTATGGTTGCTGAGATACTTGGATTATGTCGTTGCTATTTCAAATGCCATCAAGCGTTTTGTGAGTCACTGTCAGTTGACGTTGGGATCAGTCAACAGATCATACCGACCAAGCCTGGCGGAAGTGCACCGTACAGGTGTGACACGCTGCATGTTGTATGCTGGTTTAGAAGGAGGTCGTCTTCCATCCGGATTCCAAGCTAACTATCCATGTCTATGTCGCTAAGTAGAAATCTCCAGGAACATATCCTAAACACTGAATCCTTAAAAGAAGATCATCCAATAATACGGGGAATACCAGCCTACGAGATGTGACGTACTTCACACCTCTGAAAGTATATTGGATAGCTAGGCTAATTAGCTATTGAAGCTAAGCCTAAACGTCGTAGCCAATGTTAATAATTAAATAAAAATCAGTGCTACATTTTACTTCAAACAGCAAATCACTGGTTGCTAGCCTCCGGCTAATATGGTAACCCTTACCACCCACACTTAAACCCTGCATAACAGCTAAACATTTTTCAGCATGGCTGGCCTAACTGGCTATAGCTAGCTAGCTAACACAAACACATAGAAATGGATGACTAAAGCTAAAGTACATGTATATATTCATCAAAACTCCATCAAGTTAGCTAGTTAGCAACTTACTTATCCCAGTTGGTGTCCCAACCATTACCACTTGATGCCACAGTGTGGTTCCCCAATGCCCACGTCGGTGGTTGTGCTGCCTGAAGGACGGCGAATCCAGTCCAGATTTTCAATCGCTCGCTAAGCGACTTGTCCCCCAAATAGCCTAACGATTCAGCCGCCGTCGCTGCTGAAACGAGCACCGCTGCGCCACCGGCGATCCCACATACCAGCTTGACCACCCTCCTGTACGACATCCTTGCCTCAGCACGCTAACACTAGTCGCCTTCCGCACCCTCAAATACCTAACGTCGCTATTTCGATCAGAGGAAAGGAGCTGAGCCAGAAATGATAGGACTGTCTGTGCGATTTACTTCCAGTTTCAGTTGCTCCGCCAATGCTTGGGCAGAACACCGGTTCAATGGTTGAAAGACCGTCCTTTGCGTTTTACCAAAACTGGATAAGTTCTTCTACCAGGCAGGGTCTGTGTGGTCTTGATGGTCTTGATGGTCTTGATAAATAAAAGGCTTCCAAATACAGTGCCCTGCCTTGGACAAAATTAGAGCAACTAGTACGAAACGCGAAATTCCGACTTCTTTTGCATCCAAATATTGTTCTTTTTTTTCTTATTTGTTTGTTTGTCGAGTTTAAAGATATTTATCGAATTGAATAATTAAATACATACCTTAATTTTTTATGTTTAAATAACATTTTACCGGTTAAATAAATATGTCGTTTCAGGACCTCATACTGTTGTTGGTTAGCTAGTAAAACTAGTAAGCAGACTAATGGTAAAAACAAATAGCAAAAAGGAAAATAAATAGGCCTACGATAGGATACTGGGATAGGATGATACGATAGGATGAATGTCTTCAGACAAATAATGTTGCATTGAACAGTGGATATTCAAGATTGAGGAAGAAAGGAGGATGATTATATAAAAACTAAGAATCGTTTATTATTAAAATAGTGCAATTTCTTTTTATCTTTTTACTTGTTTTTTCCTTGATAGGTTTAATAGTTTTCAAATACCGTTACATCAATTGCATTTTGTAAATATTAGCCACTAGAGGGCGCACACCGTTCACTCGTGTATTAATGCAGCAGGATTTTAGAAAAGGTATTTTTAATATGAAGTTTTAAAGTACCGGTATATTCGCGAAATTAAGTTTCATATGGTCCACAATTATAATGTAATTTGTTGCTGATATATAATAAGTCAATCAGTCGATGTAGTAATGGTAGGGCTCGGAAAATCCATTTGGCATATCAAACGGCAAATCGGACCACTGTATTTGACACAATAATGTACAAACCACATTGATGTTGGACTGCCTACAGTTCTCAGTTAAGTTGCAAGAAGGACTCGCACTGTGTGTACAAGCGAAATTGCCACTAGAGGTTTGGACTGAGCGTCACAATATTCCTTTTTCGTTCTGTATGGAAGCTCCACCTTTAAATCGGCGCTGTGACCTCAGCGGTGGGTTGGATTGGTTGGGTGGGATTTCCAGGCGTTTGGAGAACCGTATTTCTATCTATCTTTGGATCTCTGTATTTGCTAGTTAGCAGGGGATTGCCGAAATAGCTGTCTTTAGAACATTCACACACTGGATCTCTGTATTCGTATGCGTCTCCCATTGGAATAAATAATTAAGGAATGTGGAAATTACAGAATGCCCAACAGCGCTGGAAAGAGATTTAAACCCACCAAATATATCCCGGTGTCTACTGCTGCCACTCTTCTTGTGGGATCCACCACTTTATTCTTCGTTTTTACGTAAGTTCTTTGAACGTTTTAATATTTTATGTGGTTCAGTATAGAGGGTTGGGTGAGGAACGGTGACTGTTCGCCGTGTCTTGTTCGATGTGGACCGAATGTAATAGTCAACGGTTGTTGCTGTAAGTTTTTTTTTTTTTTTTTTTGACAGATCTTGCCGGGCCTAGGCGGTTCTGTCCCACTCGAATGGTTTCGTTTATTTATGTGTATCGACCTAATATTATTCTCTCGGACACGACGGTTTATTTTGTAGTTTGTGTGTTGTTGGAAAACATGCAAATAATTGTAACTACCCAATGCATGGTTGTTTCAAAGAGTTTAGTCTATCTTGCTATTCCCTTTCTTCTTTGGCACGCTCCGTGCATGCACACCTCCTAACATTGTAGCGAAAGTAAGTGAATAATAATTACAGTGGCGATTGATTACAATATAACGGTAGGCCGCCATACTTGGCCAACACGAACCATACTTTCGTTCGGATTTGGGATGGGAGACCGTAATGTTTCGAGTTTGAGTGTTTTCCGGAGGCTGATCTTTTTATTTCAACGTATCTGAGCTAGTAATAACCTTCTAATCGATTTCGGTATGACCTTTGCTGTCCAGGCAGCTTCAAAGTGTTTCCTTTAGTTATTTTCCAATTAATGTCTATTTTGCTCAACAATCAATCTGAAGACCCTAAACCTCATGTTTCCTGCCCGGACCACCAAATCTTGGCTCATTTGGAGAAAAAAAAAAATTGCCGCCTTGTCCTCGATGAAAACTCTTTCCCAGGCCAGAAGAATAGGCTATCTGCAATATTGGCAGATTAGACTATTTATAACGTCATATTAGTTCGTACCGTTCATTTTTGGCCATTTTATTTATGGCTGAATTAAGCGCAAGAACGACAAATGTATTTCGAAATGGAAAAACTTGAATGAGCAATCAACTTGCGGCAATGTGCCACTTCCGCTCAGAGTAAAAAAACTAAACAAAAAAAACACACTTTGTGGAACTACTCGACCTGATTCCCAACAGCTATAAATTGCATATTTTGCTGACATCATAACTTGATAGTTTTTGTGCCCTTGAGCTCCGGCTGTGAATGATAGGCGGTGAGCTGTCATCATTCTCTCTTGAGACGGAAGTGTTTTATTGCGTTAGGCTACGATAGTGGCACAACAGCGATACCTCCGAGCATCAACCTACTTTACGAGGATATTCGATCAGCATTTCTGCACTGTGTAGGGACTGTAAAATATTTTTAACAATGTTAATGTTCTAATTTGCCAGACCACACTGCTTCACATTGTTGGTTGTGCCTTTTCATTGGGTTTGGCAGCTTCTTGCAAATAAATGTAGACTTGAGCTCTTGTAGGATATATTAATATAGGCTACATCATAGCCTAGTTAGTGCAAACCTCGTTCTTGGTCAATATATTAGTTACTGTTTATAGCCGTTGTCACGGAGAAATTGAGTATAGGGTTAACCAATGCTATATGCTGAGAGTAAGGCTTCGACGTCAACAAGGTTTTAGTATCACTAAGGAGAGAAGATGGAAAGAAAAACAGCCACAACTTTTTTTTTTTCACACGAACACCATGACGTCAGTCTCCCCGTGGCCTGTTGCCAAAGGCAAATAACATTTGCATTTCTGAGCAAGTAGAACCCTGACCGAGCAAACGTTTAACGATTATAACTCTGTGATATGATGTGTTGATTTTGCACTCGGCAACCTTAACACGACCACAATCAATATGTTATTATATGTATTGCAATGGGTCAGGCAGATTCTTTTTAGTTTCAAAGCTCTCTGCCCTGCTGGAAAAAAAAAACAGCTCAAACTATGTTTTGAAACAGCTGGTAGCTGGTATTTCAAGCTGGACACGGCTAGATTTTACACCAGGGTGTTTACCTGTCGCTAAATAATTGTTGGTTAAGGTTGTCTTCACTGTCATAATGCTGTGCTTTCTAACGGTTAATTTAATTTCTGAAAGATTTGTGCCCACATGAGCCATACTCATTCCTGAACTGGACCTCATCCGGTCCTAGCGCAGTCTTTTCTTGGTTCGTTCTGGTTGAGTAGCACTTCTTTATTTCGAAAGAGAAGGAACTTCTATACAGCAAGAGGACCAGGATTTCTCAATGTGACCACACAATAATCAGTGGCCCAATTCTTTGTTTTCCCCCCAAATGTTAGACAGATTTTGTGACAGAGACAGAATAATGTGCCTGTCGTGGAATAATGTTAAATTTGTTGGACATCGATAGATGGGCATTTGTTTTTCTTGTATTTCTTTTCTTGCACTATAGTGAAAGGCTTGGTTGCAGAGAGTGTAAGCAGATGGGAACCCAAATCTACATTTATTTGATAATTAGTCTTGCGTGTGCATATTTCTTGTATGTATCAGACTTGGGTCAAATACATCATTGTTTTGGTTTCAAATAGGCCTACTTTTCTGAGCTTGATTGATCTTGTCTGGTGCAATTGAGCCAAACAAGAGAACCAGAAGGCAGGGTTTGCACTTTTTGAGAATATGTCATAGGTTCCAATACACCAGACAAGCTTAGTAAAGTGTAGAAAGGTATTTGAATCCAATGCAATTATGCACTTGACCCAGGTCTGATGTATATATTGATTGGGTATATTATTTGCAGGGAAAGTGACTGGAAATGTATACAACCTGGGTAAGGTTTCTGAGGAGTTGTTGTAGTGCTTGGATGAGTGCCAGATTCTGGTATTGAATCTGGACCCGCCAGTGCTGTGGTCTGCAGCTCCACATCATGATACTCAGTTGACTGTTGTGCAGGGATCCTCAAATCTGACCCACAAATCCAAATCCAGACCTGTTTTTTTTTTCGTTTTTTTTTCTTCAACCAGGTAATTAACTGAACAATTAGTGCTATAATAATATATTAATAAAAATGTGTTATGTACCGGATGCTTTTATCCAAAGAAACTTACTGTTGATTAGACTAAGCAGGGGACAATCCCCCCCTGGAGCAATGCAGGGTTAAGGGCCTTGCTCAAGCAAGCTTCTTTGTGCCACACTGAAACAGCAACGGAGCTTATATTCAGAGTTTGGGAGAAAATGGGAGCAAAAAACATCTTTCAAATCCCATCTTTCAAATCCACCTTACCACTTGGTGCCACTTTTAGGCTTCTGTATGGTCAGTGATTTCTATTTCCTTTCAGTCTATGGTGGTTCTTTGTCCATCTTTTTGATGAGACGCTACACCAAGGTTCTGACTCACTGATGTCATTAAAGATTCCGTCAGGACACTCATCGCAATGAGTGCAGGGTTCCCTGGTGTCCTGGCTAAATTCCCAACCTGGCTCTCTCAACCTGCCACCTAATCATCCCCTGATTGAATTGGCAAAAAACTGTTCTCTCCTCCTCAGCTGGTGTGCATTGAAACGTTCTGGCACAAAATGGCTGCCGTGCATCACCTATGCAGGTCCTACACATCGGTGGTGGTTGGTACAGCTTTCATCACTGTAAAGCACTTTGAGCATCTAGGAAAGCACTATATAAATCTTAAGGGTCTGTATTGATTTCACTGGAGAGGGTCGTAATCCTAATTTTGTCCTGAAGAGAAGTGGTCAGGTGATCGCCTTCTCATGCATGCTGATAATGAAAGCTGTGCGTGCCATAAAGCGCCGAGTAGTCTACATCCTGATCTGCACTGACGGTATAAAGCACAGTGTAGTCTACATCCTGGTCTGCACTGACGGTATAAAGCACAGTGTAGTCTACATCCTGATCTGCACTGACAGTATAAAGCACAGTGTAGTCTACATCCTGGTCTGCACTGACGGTATAAAGCACAGTGTAGTCTACATCCTGATCTGCACTGACAGTATAAAGCACAGTGTAGTCTACATCCTGGTCTGCACTGACGGTATAAAGCACAGTGTAGTCTACATCCTGGTCTGCACTGACAGTATAAAGCGCAGTGTAGTCTACATCCTGGTCTGCACTGACGGTATAAAGCACAGTGTAGTCTACATCCTGGTCTACACTGACTGTATAAAGCGCAGTGTAGTCTGCATCCTGGTCTGCACTGACTGTATAAAGCAGTGTCGTCTACATGCTGGTCTACACTGACTGTCTGCCTTTCTGCTGGGCATCGAAGGGACCACCAATGCTGGCTGCATCTTCACAGACAAAACAAAAATAAACAGCCAGAGCTAGCATTAAATTTCGCTTTTGGCACTTTAAGAAAATATGTCTCCGCACTATGCAGCTCCCATCATTCTCTTCTCCCTGTGTGGACATATTCTGTACTATATCCTGACTTATCATGTGCCGGCTTGCCAGCATTGGCTAATTAGCCCATGTCGGTTTGGCAGTGTAAGTGGATCTGCTGCCAATATCAACATCAGCAGGCTAGCTTATCCTAAAAGGGTTTTTGAAAACCCTCTCGCCTTGGCAGCAAATGTAACCGTTTCTCCGGTTTCTCACCGACAGGACGTTAACTCAAAAAACACGGAGACAGAGGAAGGTTTCAGTGATTTCTATAAGACTCTTACTGTCCCATTCTGCTGGAGGGGTTGAATTCTTGACTAGGTAGACATAAACTATCCTGAGAAATTGACTGTAAAATCCATTTCCTTGAAAGCCATATCCACAAATTTCTGTAAATATCACAAATTGTCCTAGTCTACAGGTGTTCCATTAATGAGACTTCCATTGAAAGACATTTTATAATATGTGTGACTGCAATCTATCAGTAGTTTACCTACTGCTCAGACAAAGGTAGTGGATGTGTGGCTTTTTTGAAATTTGGAACGGGTCCTCTTTTTTTCCTTAGGGTTTACGCCGCCTACGTACCTACAATACAATATAACTTTATTCCTCCCACATGGGCAATTTCAAAGCAAAGAACATGATTGTGCAAGGCAACGTTCAGTACCTTCAGACTCATGCATCAGTACAGACTGCAGACAAAAAGGCTCTGAAGATCCCAAGCTGATTGGCTAGTTGGCAACTTCAGTTGAAAAAGCAGTTTTCCTTTCAGATTCTGGCATATGTTGGGTATATAATACTACTACTACTACTACTACTACTAGTAATAATAATAATAAATTTGATATAGCGCTTATCATTTGCGGTGGCACATCTCGGAGTGCTTTACAGCAAAGCATGTGAGTAAAAAATAAAGGAAGGCCTGTCAGTAAGAAAGGGTTTCAAGGCCTGTTTGTGAAAGCATTGATAGATGGGGCAGTTCAAAGGTCTTCACAGAAAGAGAGTGAGGGGCACGTGAACAGAAGGCTTGATCTCCCAGTGCTAATGGCTGAGTGGCTCTTTGGCTGAATGTTTGCGATGAAGAGGCCCATGGATAGATGCCATCATACAGAGTCAGCCTGGCTGTTCACGAGCAGCAGTCTAGAGTCTGCCTAACTGTTCACGAGCAGCAGTCTAGAGAACGTGTGCTGCTCCGCTAGTGTTTACACTCACACCGTTGTTTTTATCTAGTCTTCTCTCCCTAACGTCAGCCTTATATGACAACATAAGCAGGAAATGTTACCAAAGCACAGATAATTAGCAAGCTGCTTTCAGGAGTAGGTTACTGAGGTCAGCCTCAATGGTGACATGTAAATAGACTGTCTTACTGACCGCATTTGAATTGAGTTTTAATATGCCAAAGTATACCGACAGTTTCAGAAGAAATGTCCATTTTCGGAATGCTAGCTCTTTCATTTGAGTGCACATTTTGTTTACTAACAATTCTCTCCTGGAGATCTGGAGGAGAGTCAAAGCAGTTGAAGGGTTTCAAATAATGTGTTTGACCCCTGTCCTGAGGAGAGCTGATGGGTTTTTTGATATCGAACCCTGATGGAAATATTTCAGTGTGGAACCTTAACCCTTTAAGGTGTAGGACTAAGACAACATATGTGAACAATATGTGATTATACCCTCAGAAATAAGGCGACAGGGGAGGTACATTTTTGTTCTGCCACGGTGTCACAAATGTACCCTGAAAGTACAGTAATGTTCTGTTTGGGTACAAATGAGTACATTTTCCAAGAAAAAAAAAAAGTACCAATTATATTGTAATTATGTATTGCTGGTTAGTTATGGACCTATAGGGTGAGAGTGTGGAATGTTTTTAATGGAACATTCTAATGCTGATGTCACAATCTCTCCTGGTAATTGAAAGCAATGGAGTCCTAGAACACTAAAAAAAACCATGTTCCAGGAAACCGACTCTTCAAAGGGATGCAGAATAAGAACCCTTGCTATACTCCTTACGCCAGTACCTGTCATAATGATAGTAATATTTGAGCTGTGACCATAGACTCTTTGTCAGTTGATCACTGTGAAGAAAACAAAGCATTATTCACAAATGATCACTGTCCAGGCCTGTGAATGCACGGTGTCAGCATTCTTCAAACAAGCTGAAGAATAACTCTTAGCAAAGCATATTTGCAAATGTACCTGTTCATTCTAATTTTCCCTTTGCCGGCTGTGGTCATTTAACGGAGCTGTAATCTCCCATTGCACCTTGCATTTCTTTGTGAGTGCTTGTGGTTTGCCTACTGGCAAAATTCTTCATCCCTGTCTCAACTGAGAACCCAGTTTTTGCTTTAGAGAAAAAAAACATTTGCTCTCTGAAAATATGTTGGCCTGCAATAATGCAGTCTTAAGCTGTATGAGATGGCAGTCTCAAACAGCCCTCTGACCTTTTGACCTTTTAGGTTCAAAGTTGATAGGAGGCTATAGGAAGCTCTATATGCATTGGCCTGTGCAGAAGCTGTGGGGATTAGGTTGGTATGACACAGGTGTTATTTCAGTGTTGCTGCCTGAAAAGACTCTATTCTCAGTGTGCTTCTGCGAAGGGCTTAGCATGGGGGAAGTGTCTGGGAGCTGAAGCGCTGCTGCTTTTTTGAGCACACCGCTCTCTCCCGTGTGCGTTTCTGCTCTCTCTCTGTATTCATCAGTTCATAACCTGATCTGGAGAGGACCTTGGAGAGGCCACAGAGACTCGTTCAAAAAATGTTTTTTTAAAGAACCGTGTAGGATTGCTATTTCTGCTGAAAAACAACTGAAGCTAGGTTTTGAAACAGCTGGTAGCTGGTTGACCAGTTCAGACCAGCTCTATACACAACATAGTTTGACCAGCTCAAGCTATGTTTTGAAACGGCTGGTAGCTGATAATTTCAAGCAGGTTATAGCTGGATTTTACTCCAGGGATCTCTTCAGTTTGTAGGGAGAACCACCGACAGCTCTCTCTAGAAAACTCAAACCTGATAAGTTATTGTATGAACACGTGAAGCATGATAAGCACAGACGTTTCAGCGATAGCCGCTGCCTTCAGCATGCCAAACGTGCAAAAAATACCATGCTTCATGTTATCATTTCAGTTTGAACAGCTGAATAATTTCCTGTTGAGGAAATATTATGCATCAGTTTGCTATGTAGAGATAAGGGGCAACAGCCTTGAGCAGAAAATGTCTATATTGGGTTCATCTGGAAAGGCCCACGTTAAGTATAGGCCCACGGCTCACACTCCCGGGTTTTTGAAGTGAGCTCGCCACACCGCTTGTTTCCTGTTATTTATGTATGTCACCGGGGAGGCTGGCCCAGAATAGACTTCTGTAGATTTACATTTCTTTCTCGCCATATCAAATCTATTCTTGGCTATTTTATACGATTTATGTGCTTTGATGTCACCCGGTTTGATAATGAATGGGTAATGGATTCAATGGGTTTAAATTATTATTATTGTTGTTTAAATTTTTATTAAATTATTTTTTACACTAAAAAATACAGAAGACTGGATCAGTCCTTGTGCTTTGGGCTCCCGGGAGAACGATAATTAGACCCGCTCTGAAAACGGCCCGGCTTCTGATTACAGCTCATCCGTATGAGGTGATGATGATGGAACATGTGGAACGATGAGGCGATGTGGCGACCCCAGTGCTCTATCCGTCTCCATAGTTACACGGTTTTTCAAGGTCACTTCACTTTTTACTTCGACATTTACAAGACAATTTATGATCATACCCAATCACATCAAAGTGATTGGCTTCCCTGAAGGTACGCGTTTGTGTATAAAATATTCTGCATAAGTTTGCTGTTAAATTTTTCAAAAAGTTTTGCTATCAAGGTTGCTGGCTTTCGACGCCCTGGTTTCTGACTCTCCTAACAGTCAATATCCTGCCAGTTCGTACACTATGTAAAGCAGAAATGCAGGGAGATGAGACCGCCAAGTAATACTTGCGTGGTGGCTGAAATTGGCTCTGTACATCTCGAGAGGAAGACAGTTTTAGGTATCTACACGGAATAAGAAACATTCACAGTGACTGCTACTAAAATTATTCTTCCTGACAGTATCGGATAGTAGTCGGAGCATTTCATTTTCAAATCCTAAGGGAGGGAGATGGGCTGTTTTTTCATCTGCTCATTATAACGATAGTTTTCTTTTTGTTTTATAGTTTTCAAACTATCCACTATCGTTATTTTCAAATGGGTTACAGTGATTGATTGCCTAGGTAGCTTTCCAAAAGCAAGATTTTAATCAACACTAGCTGCATGAGCGCAGTCATCAGCCAAAGACATAAACGTAATGCATTGAGAAATGTAATCAAGTTGGCTTGATGTACACATAATGGTAAGTGAAGAGAGAAGTGTGACGCCGTGAATATTCATCTCTGCCAGTGTATTAGCGCTTGGTGTTGTCAAGCTAATGTTCTTCTTCGAGTTAATTTCCTCTGAAACGTACTGTCACGAGGAAGGCTTGTTTACCCCACCTTCCTTCCTGCTATTTTTGTCCCGTCAGGGCTGCTTGTCTCATACTATGAAGAATCGAGCCAGGGAAAGAGAATGGAGATTGATACATTTAGTTTAATAAACTCATCTGTCACTTCTGAGTTTTAAGCATAATCTGTATCCCTGAAGTAAATGGTTTAGACTCATAAATTGTGGTTTCAAGTGAGCTCTTTTCTCTTCATTTCAATATATTTTCAGTAAAGCCTTATTTTACATCTGAGATAATGGTATGAAAATACATTTTCAGTTTGTATTTATGGGATATATTGCCTCATCCAGATGCCTTGGAAGATATGCAGAGGCTTTTTTTTGCCTTCTTTTTCCTTGCCAGCTGACCACCACTGAGATACTGTACTGCCCTTGATTGTTTCGATTGTCATTAACCCACTGGTATACCCTACTGTGATGTCATCACTCTGCGCCCACAGCAGTGTCAGAATGTGTGACTAAATCTCAGTTCCACAGAACCCTGTGTAAAATAGGTCACTGTGCCTGCACTTCCAGTACTGCGTATTTTCTGTGGTTTTTGCACACTGGCTGTGCTGCCTTGCTCAACACACTGACCAGTATTGCAGCCAGCTGCGCTTAAAAGTGGTTCCTCTAAAAGATTAAAGACAAGCTGAAAAGTTAGACTTTTCCATCCATTTCCTGGAAAAGGATTTGAATCTAGATTTTACGTCGTCATGTTCATCAAATATTTTCTGTTCCCGTCCAATCAAGATCTTTTTCACGCATCCTCATTTGACGTCCCCCTCCACTCCCCGTCCTTTAAAAACTCTCCCCAGAAGATCGGCTTCACCGCTGTACACATCATGCCACTTCTGTTTCAGCTTGTCTTTAAAAGCAAAGGAACTATGTTTTTTTATTTTTTAACACTCCCTTTCCTATGGTCTGGAATGTTGAAGTGCCTCCGCCTTCGTTCACGAGCCGGCTGAGCTGTAGAATGTTCCGTTTCGACTGCATCAGGCCACAGCAGATGCTTTGGGAGGTGTTTGGCATCACATGGATCTCAGATTTATCGTTGCCCAGCATCCCAGGGTAAATGTGCGTGCTGTAGGGCTTGGCTACAATCTGTGACAAATGGGACGAGATATCCCATGATCTCATTATGGCACCTTCCCTATCCTCTGATCTCAAGGAACAGGAAGATTTGATTCTCAAGGCCGTGGCTCCATGAACACACGTTCTCACCTATTCGTCTCTTTTATGCACCGTTCACCCCCCAAAAAAACAACAACACGACTCAATTTCAGGCTTCTGAAGAAAGATCGCCTGAGGCAAGGCACCCAATTTTCCATCTGCTTTAATATCCCAGCATTCAGTGGGAAAGAGGTTTATTTTCTGGGAGCCATTGATGGCTGAATGGGCTGGGAGAGAAGCGGAGCGGTTGTTATGGCGATGAATTATGAAGGGTTCCGCTCGCAGTGAAGTGGCGGTAAGGGGATTTCTCGGCGACGAGACTGTCATTGCTTCAGACTTACCCAAGTGCATGATGGGTAACCGGGACAGAAACGACGCCGTCCTGCTACTTGGAACAGTCTGTCGGTTTGATCACGCGTGAGCTTCCTGGACTCATCGATTTCTCAGAGGCCATGTTTGACGTCCGAGGTTTTAATAAATCTTAAATAATTTAGCTTTTATGATGTACTCCTAATGCTGCATCTCAAAGTGAGCTTATCTCAGGCATAAGCCGGAGAGGGATGCTCTCATTGTTAATGGGGTTTTTATGGTGCTTAAGGTAGTTGCTTAAGGTTGTGGTCTTAGTTGCTCTGGGGTAACTTATGAAGTGGTATTCCTCAAAAAATGGGGGATGGGGGCTAGGGTTACTTAAAGGTAGCCCCTCCCATCCCCAGTGTGAGAGATTTCACGGTTGATTGCACTTCTCAGAGTGTGAGTGTGTGCACGTGTTTTATTACATTATGGAAACAACTTTTACGATTTTAATCGAATGTTCGATCCTGTGATCTCTCATTATCGCTTGTTGCCATGGTAAATGGCTTGCTGTAAGTGCTACAAAATTCATAACATTATCACTCATTCAGGGAGATGCACCAATTATGGGTTCCTGTTTCAATTAAAGATTAATTATTAACTATTAACTTTAAACGGCTCATTACGTTTATTCGTCAAAGCTGTTTGATTCCTTAAAAGTATTATTAACCTACTTTGTATTTGTTAATTCAATTAATGCTGTTGCAGTTTGTCCTTTTGAATAAGGTGATTAAATTGTTGTTATCATGGATTGCATTGGGTCCTGTGGTTGATAAGGTGATTGTAAATTGGTTGGCTTTGAAAGAAGTTAACTTTGATAATGTTGAAGATAAACAACAGTATATGGAAGATGAGTAAGCACTAAATCTTTTATTTGTATAGTGCTTTTCACAGCAGACTGTCCCAAAGGCACATTACATAGTAACAGAAGATAAGAAAAAATGGGAAATATCTGGCCGAAGCCCCCAAACAGCACGAGGTAAACGACGCCCTAGTGAGAGAAATACCCTCAAACAGTTGCGAGAAAAAACTCCCCAATGGGAAGAAATGTCGAGAGGAACCCGGCTATGGTAAGAGTTCACTCAAACTAGCAGATCATCTGGAAAGTCCACATGGATGGATGTAGAGTATGCAGATGAATCTGGGACGGGATAGCTTGACGTGTGGCCAAAAGTCTGACTGTATAAGTGCACCATGCACCCGTCAAAACTGGATGACTTTGAGTACATGGAACTCAATGTGTGCTGTTTAGGCTTGCATTTTAAAATTGATTCCTGTAAGCTTCGCAACAACCCAGGGGTGCACAAATAGGGCCGATCCGTTTCAGGATTTTGCGCCAACATCTGGTCTGAAGTCAAGTAAATAATTATCTGACGTGTGTATGAGTGCCAGCTGCAGACTTCAAGTGTATACTTTAATGATTTTACTGTGCTCAAGTACAGGCTTGAACAAAGGTAACTTACAGAGCTGTCAGCAAATTTAAAAACAAGGCAATTGGTTGGAACAAAAACCAGTACCGGCCCTCGAAGAGTTACGCACCCCTGCAATAACCTGATGTAGGGCTGGAGATCCGGTTTCCGCCCTAAATCCCTTTTCCAGGAGGGAATGTCACTGGAAACACAAGCATTCTTTGTTTTAAATAAGATGAATGCTGATTGTCCCCCAAAACCCTCAGTTATTTTGGATAGCCATAACAAATTCACATCGTCCTCACAGACTGGTGTCTGGTGGAGATTTTTGTGTCACACTGTTGTTCTAACCATCCCCAGGTCAGGGGTATACCAGGAGTCCAGGACTGTTTAATATCACATCACATTGCATTGCTGATCTAAATAGCAGTGATACTTTCTGTTTCTGGCTCGTCAATACGATGGGTTGAGGGTAGAAGATGTAACATATGTCGCATAAAAATGCTAATTGGTTCTCTGTCTCTTAATTGCATAAACGTTTTGTGTAATGTTGCGTACAGACACAAAAATGCAACCCGAATTAATGCTGCCTAATTTTGATCATGTTTTCCCTGGTTGAGTGACAATTGGTTTTGTCATTACGTTTGAAGGAATGCAGCCAGATTTAAAACTATAACTGGAGGTCCAAGATCACAGTGCAGATATATTTTCTTCCTTTAGTGTGAAGGGAGAAGGAGAAGTGGAGAGACTGCAGGATTTTGTCTGACATTGTGGAGGCTACTTAGAAATGCATTCCCGGTGTGGTTGTTTTGCCCCCAGTGCAGTGCGTCTCATTTGGAGGTAAATGGTGCGTTGCACATTTTGATGGATTCCGTTGTTAATTGTTAACTTGCATATTCCATTGTAGAGTTACCCAGCCCTTGCCAAAAACGAAACGCGACAGCAGTCCTAATTTCCGTCTCTTTCCATTTCCCTCTTAATACATTTGATAAGTCTAAGGTTGTTTCTCAGATTAAATCAGCCTAAATATATTTTTGTCATCCTTCGAGGTTGAATGGGTTTGCCCCCCGTGCACGCCCCTCCCCCCATGTTTTAGGATTTGATCCCTATCTAGGTCATGTCTCCGTTCTTGTTCTGACACTGAGGCTTTCGTGTATGCATTCCACTTGGCACCCCCAGCTTTGGAGTGCACCCGTGCCACTATACCAGAGTTAAACAATGAATTAAACCGCTGAGGGAATTAAAGCAGACATGTAGCCCGTCTCTTGTTGTCGTGTGGGTCTGACCCACTCAACTCTCGGCTGAGAAAGCTCCCTGCTGTCTCATCTAATGCGACATGCAGTCAACGACTTCTTTTAACCCTGTGAGGTGTGAGATCACAAATATGTGACTAGAATGTTCTTCACTGAACATTGTAATGCTGGTGTAACAATCACTACTGGCAACTGAATGCCAACTAGTGTCTGTGTACAAATGCTTTGGACTTTTTTTCCACCACCATTACAGCAGTTCATTTCAAATTTCACCGCAACTCAGTTCATGTCAAATGACTTCTTTTAAACCAATAAGGTGTGAGACAAATACATGACAAGAAGCTAACGCTGCCTGATCCGGAGCTAGCCAGGAGTACTGTTTACCCAGTGCTACAGAACAGGCAGCACCAGGCTAGCATGATCTGAAGCTAACGCTGCCTGATCTGGTGCTAGCCAGGAGTCCGGTTTACCTAGTGCTACAGTACTGGCAGCACCGGGCAAGCATGATCTGAAGCTAATGCTGCCTGAACTGGTGCTAGCCAGGAGTCCGGTTTGCCCAGTGCTACAGTACTGGCAGCACCAGGCTAACATGATCTGAAGCTAACACTACCTGCTACGGGACCTCTATCTTGTGATGATGTCACAATGAAAAGAGAACATTACTGTACGTTCAGGGTACATTTGGGAAATTTGATCCTTGAAGAATAATTTTACTTTATTTCTGAGAGTGCACCTACAAGCTAATTTCACGCTGTTTTTTTCAGTCCAAGGATCAGGAAAACGTTTCCCTCATTCCAACATTTTCATTCAAACGTACGAGCCTGTACCCGTTGGCCTTGTGCCTGTGTGACCTGTGAGAGAACCAGGACTGCAGCGTATATTAATTTATTGTCTTTACTGATCAGATAAGATGTACCACGGGTGGAGGATGTAGGGCTGTGTTACCCAGGCAACTCGGAGGACATGAGTCCCCTTTATGAAGTGACAAGGAGTGATGAGTCACATATGCATTGTGTGGGTCTGTGGATGTGATCACGCTGCCTACGCAACATTTTCACCCTTACGCTTCACACTAGCAAGGAAATGGAGGGTGCATTGTGTCACGGTATCAAAGACTTTCACAGTGGACATGGGTAACGGTTAGCGGACATACACACACACACACACACACACATGCACTCACACATACACTCACACATACACACACAAAAACATGCACACACACACACACACACGCACACACACAGGCTCACACATACACACATACACACACACACGCACACACACACATGCACTCACACATACACTCACACATTCACACACGAAAACATGCACACACACAAACAAACACAGGCACACTCACACATACACACATACATGCACACGCACACACAAACATACAGGCACACACTCTCATACACGCACATACACGCACACACTCTCACACATACACACACACACACAGGCATTGTCAGCCATTTTGTGGTTGTCCTTCCCGCTTTTTTCGTGGCTGAGCCCTGACTCTCGCCTCCTCTGGTCTTAATCAGAGCCCAGGCCTGCCTAGGCCCGGCTGCTGCTCCACTCACTTCAGCAGATGGGTGACACCTCTCCTCCCCCACTCATACATACACGTGTGTGTACATTTATGTGTTGTATGTGTGTGTTTGTTGTGTGTGTGTGTGTGTGTGTGTGTCTGTGAGTGCAGGTGCATTTGTGTTTGAGTATACATGCATGTGACTGCATGCATGGCACGGGTGTCTTTTTGATTTATGTGTGTTTTTGATTTGTTTGTGTGTGTGTGTGTGTGTGTGTGTGTGTGTGTGTGTTTGTTTATGTGTGCCTGTGTGTGTGCCTTTTTGATTTGTGTGTTTTTTGTATTTGTTTGTGTGTCTGTGTTTATGTGTGCACGTGTGTGTGCCTTTTTGATTTGTGTGTGTGTTTTTGATTTGTGTGTGTAGTATATCTGAGTGCGTGTGTGTGTGTGTGTGTGCCTCTGTGGTTTTTACAGGGGGTGGGTTCATCCACAGATGATCTGACAGTAAAACAAAGTGTCTGAGCTGTTTTTCTGTATCGACGGCTGAATGACGCCTCTGGATAAAAAGGCCGGGTCATCCATCCTGATTCCACCTCTCCCTCCTGTCTCTGCCTGACACCCAGGTTAAGATGATGCTGACAGACCTGCTCACAGCCTCCTCCCAGAATCCTGAACAGGTTCAGACAAGGCTGACAAACAAATAAAAACACCTGCCATTTTGAAAGTCGGCAACAACTGCAGAAAAATAGTTTACGGCATCGAAATTTGCCCGTGTTATATACCATTTAAGAGCTGGGGTTTGGAATTGTCCCATTAGTGGAAGCATTAAACTCGTAGCGCTATTGTCTTGGCAGTGCCGTCTGGAATGGATTGAGTGCCGCAGATATTGCAGTTTCAATATTGAATGAGTTTCTGCCGGGCAGAGCTTGGCTGTGTCAAACTGCGTTTTATTTATTTGGCTGTGGGAGAGAGATTTGTCTTGCTGGGAAGTCGCTGTCAGTGTAGAGAAGCCCGCTATCCAGTGCCCAGACAGCTGAGAAGATCTTTGACTGAGGACTGAACCGTTTTCAGTCAGCAGTCAGTCTGTAGCGTTTGTGTTTATATGCATAATAACGGGGTTTTGGTCCGATACGGTTGTTCCTGTCGTAGCCTACTCTCTGCCTCATTCCGTTAACTTGCGGTCATTAATCATGAAGAACCTTTTATCCAAGTCATTGAACGACCTTTTTATCAAGCACGTACAGCACACGCATCACTGGATATTTATTGTATTTTTTCTTTTTTGTAAATGACTTCTGTACTGTACCCTTCCTTCATGTCAGTTTTATGTATTTTAATTGGATAGCCCAAACAGGGACAGGGGTTGCAAGTAATTAGCTTTGGCTAGAAACTCTGTATGCGGTTTCATGTTAACTTGTAAGAATGTGCACGTGTATTGTCCCTTATAAGCAATTAATTCATTAACTATAATGGCGGAAAGAAATAATAGCTTGGAAGTTTGGAAGAAAGAAAGAGAAACGGAAACTGAGAAGGTGTTTCAGGAGAGCTGGACGCAAGCAGTCGATGTGGTCACAGCACTGAGGTTAAACCGTGCCGTCTGTTCTCCGGGTCTTCTCAGGGGCCAGGGAAGTGCTGGTGTGGGGGGGGGGGGGGGGGGGGGGGGGGGGTAGGGGTTTGGTGGAGGGGTGTGGTCCTTAGGGGGGGGGCCCTGTTCCTGATCGGAAGGGGAAAGTGTTCCTGGAGAACATGTGGTTCTGGTTTGGTGCTTTTGGCCGCCCACTCCCTGACTGTCCCCACCCTGTTTTTTGGCAGGAGGGCCTCAGAGTTTGAGTAACCCGAAACAGAAACGGGCCCTGCCTGCCACACGGGGCGGGGGCAGGGGGGGGCACAGCTGTGTCAGGCTGTGAGGGGGCTTATCCAGGGTGGGGGGTCGAGGGAAAAAGAGGCAGAGAGAGAGAGGAGGGAGGGAGGTTTGTTTCAGCTCATAGCTGGAAAGCATGCAGGCATAGCATTGCAAACCTGTCATGGTTTATTTATTTATTTATTACTTTATTTATTTGAAAGTGGGGCTCTTCAAACAGAACGTGCGGCCAGCTCTGACGCACTGGAGCTCTCGTCCATGAAGCGCGAGCCGACACAAACCCGCGTGGCCGGCCCCCGCTTTGAAGCCTGAGATCCGGAGGCGGCCGCGCTATCCCAGCATCCCTCTGTCTCTGCAGCGGCAGCAGTGCGGTGTCATGTCTGAGCGGTCATGCTCTGCTCTCAGTGAGAGGGGCATCATGGGTAAAGTCGGTAGCTTCCGACTTGGCTAACATTCATAGCATTACAGTTGGCCGGAAGGAGAGAAAAAAAACATGTACTCGGTCACAAATGCTTATATCTAAAATTATAACCCACCAACAACATCTGCTTGTGAATTTCTGTTTGGTAATGTTTGGGATGGCTAGTGAAAATTATTCATCGATTTTCTGACTATCAACTGTTTAGCTTTCTGCCATGTCTCTGCTGCTCATGAGCAGTGAAAAGTGGCATTTACATGTCAGTTGTGTCTCAAAGATCTTTGGTCACACTCTTTGAGAGTTTAAAAAGCATTTGTCTGATTTATCCGACACCACAAGAACGCTGCATACCATTCTATACTAGTGATCTTCATTCCTGGTCCTGGAAAGTTGCTGGGTGTGCTGGTTTTTGTTTTTGCCTTAATATTAACAACCAATTCAGACCCAGAAACCAGGTGAGGTGGTGAGTCACAACTAAAGCCAGCACACCCTGCGGCTCTCCAGGACCAGGAGTGAGGACCCCAGCACACCCTGCGGCTCTTCAGGACCAGGAGTGAAGACCCCAGCACACCCTGCAGGTCTCCAGGACCAGGAGTGAAGACCACTGTTATAGAAGAGGTTCATAGGCAGCCAGGCCTTTTGCTCTCCCTCTGCATGATGACCCTTTAACAGATTCAGTCGGCCTGTGTGCACTGCGCTCTGATTGTTATTGTTATTATTGTTACGATGTTAAATCTCTTTGTCATTTTAATCTGCTTACAAGCCTTAAGTCTGCAGCTCAGAGGGGATTTGCTGTGGCGTGGCTTGCTGGCGGATATTGGGGCGGTAAGTTAGTGGCAGTGCTGGTCGTTTGCGTGACCTGGCTTTTGCCCAGTGATTGCAAGGGGCCAGTGCGAAATGAGAATCAAATCAAATCAATTTTATTTAGTGCTTCTTACAGAATACTGTCACAAAGACAATTTACTGGGAACAAAAAACTGAAAAACCAGGACTAACCCCCCCCCCCCCCCCCCAAAAAAAAAAAAGAAACCATAGCCAGATAAACTCCCCAGTCTCAGGAGGAACCCAGCTATAGAGGGGGGTACCCATTCTCCACAGGCCGACAAGGTGTTACAGGATACAGTGGAGGTAATGAACTCAGTGGAAAAGTCGTAGCCCAAATGAAGGCCGGTAAAGTGTAGAGTTTAGAGAGGCAGGATGAGGAATCTGGAGCTAAAATGACAGACTGAGCCTGGAGGATGACAGAGTTGAGCGATGCAGCGTGTTCGTAATGCCTGTCAGCTGAGCTGCATGTCGTAATGAGCACGCAGTGAGACTCCTGGGTGACTCTTAATAACTTCGGCCCTGATTCCAGCGTTCTGTTTGATTGAATACTCCAGGATTGAGTAGCGCCAAGATTGAAACCACTCGCGTGGCTTATGCAGCGTTTCCCTGCGGTTCGGACGGATGCTGTGATCGTATTCGCGTTTTGGGCCGTCGCCGTGGGTTACAGACACGCGTTTGAAATTAAGCCTGTTGTGTGAAAAAACAATTCTTTCTGCAAAGTGTTGGAAAGGGCCTTGATATTCGGGGTTGTTAGCGCCTGCGTTTCCTCCAGAGATCTACAAAGCCGAACCATTTCTGCTTTCTCAGACGTGCGTTCGCTGCCGGAACAGGAGAGAAAATTGAAATCTGCTCAGGCTGCTGTCTCGGATTGCTGTTGTTGTTTGTCTTCCCCTGTGAGTTTTGGCGGAGTGTCGCTGCATCGAGCCGGATCGCTCACAGACGCTTTGTTTGTTATTTCTGAGCAGTCCCGAAACGTTACCGCTTCGTTACCGCGGTTTTGCATCACTCCAAAAATAGTTTTATTGAGTCGCGGCTCTTGTGCTTTTGCGTCCAGGGACAAGGATTCCCCCAGGGAATGGCTCTTCAAAACATCCATGAGCCTCGTGACGATCCACACGTAAGAGCAATTTTCTTACATGGAGTAAGAAAAGTTTTTTTTTTCTTTTTTTTTTTTTCTACAATTTTCATTTTTCTCCACCCAATGTGGGACATTCACCATGAACTGCAGGCCCTGTTGCACCCTTTCAACTTCCTCCGTTACCTTTCAGAAGGGTGCACATCGGGGTGCCGGAAAGGGGGCGGTGGGTTTGGGAGAAGTTAGTTTACAAAATCAGCAAGTCTTTTCAGTGTAGTGCTGATGACTCAATGTTGGAAATAACATCTTATCAGAATAGATAAGAACAAATCATCACCCCCCACCCCCCACCCCCCCACACACCACGCATCCACTTGACAATTTGTCTGGAGTCCTGACCAGTTCCAACACTTCTCAAAATGTGGAGACACTGGAATCTTCTGCATTGTGGTGTTACATTACAGGGCTCTGCAATGCTTCCCATGCAGGGGCATTCACTCCAGAAAATCGATCTGTGTTAACTGGAAAAATAATTTGAGTGCATTTGTGTACTCCTAGGTCTTTCAGATAAGTGTAGAACCTGCATTACACTATAAAATGTCCACTCTATTTGCCACAAGCTGAACTATAGAACTACAGACCATGCTGGTCGTTTCTTGAGCCGGCTGATTTCTTATGTACCCTATCCCACTGGTATGTGGAGGATTTGCTCCAGTAAAAACAGCCCTGCAGGGTGATGCTTAATTGGCTGTAGCACCAGTGATTCCTCCCACCCCCCTTGCTCTCCCCCCCCCCCCCCCCCCCCCCCCCCCCACTGGTCAAGTGCCCATCTGTGAGTTCTCCTGTTGATTTACTAATGATAAGTCTTCCTCCACCTCATGTTTGTGTGAGTCATGCTTGAACAGGGCAGTCTGTTGCCTAGTGGCTAAGGTACATAACTGGGACCCAGAAGGTTGGTGGTTCAAGCCGCGGTTTAGCCGCACAGCTGTTGGGCCCTTGAGCATGCATTACTGTAGGCGGGATTGACCCCCTGCTTAGTGTCATCAACCGTAGTCACTTTGGATAAAAGCATCAGTTAAATAACGATTTTCATTAATTATTCTGAACTGCGGCATGAAAAGAAGCAGTGAGTAATATCGGGCACACACACCTGTCTACACTCCCAAATCATTAGTGGGCAGTGAATGAAAAATGATTGTCAAAAATTCTGTGAAAATGACAATTTGGTGGATGATGTCTCAGGTCTAATGAGCAACAAGTGTGAAATTTCTCTGGCAACAGAAACTTGGAGCAGTTCACAAATCATCCGTTATTTTTTTCCTTGGCACTTACTTTCTAGCCAAGGAAAAGGGCAAAATACTTAACTGGATAAATTGCAAAATCTCTTTTTTAATTTTTGCTGGGGGTGGGGCAGCTTCAGGAACTTGGCATGGATGGAATCTGGGAGCAAACTCTACATCAGCAGATCTACACAGATTCTTTAAATTCTTGCCATTCTCAGCCACAGAGGGAATTGTTTGTTAGCTAACGAGTGACATATTTGTTTGCTATTGTCATTGCCTGTCACCTTGCTAAAGCAAGGCAGTAAATGCTGCTTGTCTAATTATCTCTGCAAACAAGTTCATATTCACGCCAAATGAATTAATCATGCGCTGTTAGAGTAGTCCCTCCCCTCTGTATGTCTTACTGTTAAGAGTGAATTATTAATGCGGTGGAGTCCACTATAACCACTTACTGTACTCTACAGTTGGCGAGTCTGGGTCGAATAAAATAATAATAAATCAAGCGTAGGCCAGGGAATTGTGAATTTGTCATGCCTCTGGGGTTATTTTATGGTTCCCTCTTCCGAGTGGCCAGATGTCATATTTTAAAACCCGGCTGTTGACATCAGTATTGATGCATAAATCCAGGAACTGCGTACAAAACATGAACAGCGCTTAACGGAGCCTGCTGAGAAGGAACCACAGAGGGACAAATTCAGTCTGAGGCACGAGGATGTTCCAAGAAGATATTCTAGAGGATGTTCTAGAGCAGAGTTTCTCCAGTCCTCGGGACCCACTTCCCAGAAGGGTTTTTGTTGTAACCAGGAACTCACACAATCACACACCTGATTTAACTAATTTGTGGTTTGATTGGTTCAGGCATTAAATCAGGTGTGTGAGCTACTGGTTACAACAAAAGCCTTCTGGCAAGTGGGTCCCGAGGACTGGAGTTGAGAAACACTGCTCTAGAGGATGTTCTGCACGAATCGTTGAATGTTGATGCGCAAAGGGGGTGCGGGGGTTAGGGGCTTAGGGCACCAGTCTTTGGAGAAAAGTTTGGTCATATGTGCCGTCCCCGTCAGAAATGTGCTGGCTCACGTGGCCCTGGGGATCTCCTGTCACACCCCAGGACTGTTTGGCACTGCTGCTGCACAATGAGCAGCTATAACTCTCTCCTGTTCATCTGCAGCTGTTACCCACAGTAACTCTCCTGTTCATCTGCAGTCATTACCCACAGTAACTCTCCTGTTCATCTGCAGTCGTTACCCGCAGTAACTCTCCTGTTCATCTGCAGCCGTTACCCACAGTAACTCTCCTGTTCATCTGCAGTCGTTACCCGCAGTAACTCTCCTGTTCATCTGCAGCCGTTACCCACAGTAACTCTCCTGTTCATCTGCAGCCGTTACCCACAGTAACTCTCCTGTTCATCTGCAGCCGTTACCCACAGTAACTCTCCTGTTCATCTGCAGCCGTTACCCACAGTAACTCTCCTGTTCATCTGCAGCCGTTACCCACAGTAACTCTCCTGTTCATCTGCAGCCGTTACCCACAGTAACTTTCTCCTGTTCATCTCTCTAAAACTGATGGGACACAGAAGAAAGCCGCTGAGACCGAATTCTGACAGAGCCCCGGAACGTCTTTCAGCATCTCTGCTGTTTCCATCATCACTTCACAACAGGCAGCCTGAAATGAAATAAAATATGCCTGTAAATGGGCTTTGATAATGCTGATTTATGATGGCGTGTCAGCGTACTTGCCACTCCATTCTGAAATGTGTTTTGCTGTTCATGAATTTGTTTTCCAATTTCCTGCTTTCTGCTTAATGAATGTCATTTTTCGGAGTAATAGTTTGACGTATGATCGTTGGCACCAGAGATGATCACATTTGATGGTTGACCACGACGAAGTTCATACTGGAGCGATTGACCATTTGATGTCGTTGCTGTCGTCATTGTGCCTATAGCTGAGACATAAACTGTATTGAACTTTGACCCCATAACTGGCTCAATTATCATGTCATAGAATGTTCTTATCTGTAATTATCTTATATTTCTATGAACGACAGCATTCAAAATCAAGTCGAGCGATACCGGAATGTTGGTGACAGTGTAGCGATATCCATTGTCCGATCGTACACCGCTATAAACCGGCTTTCACTGGTCATGTGGGGACAGAGCTTGGTTTGGTCTTTAAGATCTTCAGTTCGCTCTCTTTCCTGCCGGCAGTTTAAACTGTCCAATTCACCCTTTCCAGTGCAGCGGGCCTTCAGGTTCACACCTATTAAAACCGTGCTTGATGTGTGGAACAGGGTGGCACCCAGGCCTATCGATACCAGTGTCTAGCAGCAATGCAGAATGTCAATATCAGTGAGAATCTTCCCTTTATGTAGCCTTTTGTACCAGTCCAGGTCAATGGATTATGCTTTTTTTTTTTATGTAAGAATATGTTTTGGGTTGGGGTAGAAACACAGCAAGGGTGACTGCCAAGTGGTTTGTGGTTGCGCCCAAGAAATTGTGTTCGTTTGAAAGCCCTGCGAGTTTGGTGTTACGGTCTGGATTTTCCTTTTACGATCCCAAGTCCGTTTCAGAATCCTCTACAGTCGAGGGATTTTAGGATTACGGGGGATACACCTGCGAGCACCCGGCTTTGCTGAATCGGTACCACCCTCTGGCTTCAGAACTCCACACACGGACCAGTGGTGTGGATGCCCACACACTTGCGTGCTTCCGTTTCTTCCTTGAGGGCGTTTGGCTTGGCCGGGCCGGTGTTCGAGAGTGCCCAACAGTCCTGCCCACATAAACACATCCATTGTTTTGCAGCTAGGGCAAGGACACAAGACAACACCCAAGACAGGAAGTTTACTTTCCCCCCCAGTAAATGGGCTCTTGGCTGCAAAACCTTCCCGTGTAGTGGCTTCTTACTGTACATAGTCCAGTTGCACTTACGGTTCATGAATCGGCATTAACTGCTGTAGTTGTTCACATGAATTAATGATGGACAAATACATTAATTAAGCATGGAGTTAACTTCACATTAGTTAATGCATTTGTTAACAACTAACTAACATATTTGTTACATGATATGTATACATTAGCAAACCATAGGATTAACTTATAATTAGTTTACAACTACATTAGTTAATGCAAATTCATGGACCTTATTGTAAAGACCAAGAAGGCGAAGATAATTTTTTATTTGTTTGTTTTTAAAATTAGGCGCCAGTGAGCAGGCAGTCTTCATAGGCCAGAGAACCACTTAAATCATTCATGTTAAATGGGCCCAGTTGTAATGTTAAATGGGCCCAGTTGTAATGTTAAATGGGTCCATTTGTAAATGGTAATGTAATAGGGACCTCTAAGCTCATGGTGAGGGTCCCATGTTCAGCAGTGCACTGTGTCGGCGATATTCTGCAGTGAGTTCTATAACCTTACAGAAATTGAAATTACTGCCATATACTGTCAATGAGTGTGCTTTTGTAGTGATAAATATGTCTATATATAATAATAATAATAATAATAACAATAATAATAATAATTATAATAAGCTAATGCAGCTAAAAGTGTTTTACAATCGCAAAAAAATAGAAATCAATTGTACAGGCATTAAAAAACGCCAAGAATACAGATATGTGTATCTATGGCAATATCTGAAGTGTAATATAATTTCTGTTTGCCAAATATCATTACTTTGTTTTTGTAATGTTATTGGGCAAAGGGTATAGGGAAAGGTCTTAGGGTATCTACTTTAGCTGTCTATGGCTGATTTATGGGGCTGGTGGTTTTCGAAGTGACCCCGCTGAACAGATTTCTGCAGCTCTTAGCAGAATTATTTGCCCGCAGAAAGTGTACAGCGCTTGTGTGCAGTGCCCTTCAGCCGGGGTGAAGTTGTGTTATCAGGGACCTCCTAACTCTGCTCTGTCTGTTTGGCTGAGTGTATTTTCTCACAGTGCAGCCTGTATTGACGATCAAAAGCCTCGAGGCTAAACACTGAATTCAGTCGCACCTGAAGCGATTGAACACACCTGACCTCGCAGAGCTGAGAAGTAGATTGTCTAATGACTTTTGGTCCCCCTGAAATAGAGGGACTTTGTATAAAAATGGATGCAATTCCTGCACTCATCTGCCAATGTGGATCTAAATGGCCTCAAATTAAAGGGAGCAGTCTATACTTCCAATCTCTTACTCATGGTTTCATTTCAAATCCGATGTGCTGGAGTACAGAGCCAAAAGAACAGAAATTGTATCACTATCCAGATACTTACGGACTGCACTGTATATTCATACTGGGAAGCTCCCAGTGGCAGGAGACTGACTGGGTCGGAGTGTGGGACCGGGTCAACCCAGTGTCCGAGGATGTCCTTCGCTAGTAACCCAACGATGCACATGCCCCGGTCACTGAGTCAGGAAATGGCTGATGGCTCTGTAAAGGCAGAGTAGTCCCACTAGACCGGCACTGCTGCGCCCTGGCTCAGATTTACTGCTCTGTGACAGAGCGGGGAGTTTTGGGACAGCGGAGATGAGGTGGGGAGCGGGTGGGGGCGCAGGTGTTGTGTGCTGATATCCTGGCTTGGGGCACAGGTCTTTTTCCGCATTAAATCTTCGCCCCCACCTTTTTGGGTTCAGTGTTCCTGCTTTCTTTGTGTGCCTTTGTTCTTGGGAGATGATCGGTCAGAATTATTGATTAATCCTTGGCTACTAAAGCTACTAATATGATGTGCATCTCTAGATTCAGTGCAGAATAATAATAGGTCAGTGTGTACAGAATGCGCATACTTAATAGATCTTGTTTGCTGATAGGAGATCCATTACCCTGCTGAAAAAAACAGGTCAAACTAGGTTTTGAAACGGCTAGTAGTTTGTTGACCAGTTCAGCTCCCAGCTCAACATTTGACCAGCTCACGCTATGTTTTGACCAGCTACCAGCTCAGACAAGCTATCAGCAGTAGCTGGTTGGCCAGCTCATATACCCAGCTAGACCAGCTTTATGACCAGCTTGGTTGTGCTGGTTAACCAGCTCATACCCAGCTCGACCAGCTTATGACCAGCTTGACCAGCTCAATTTTCAAGATGATCAAACTGGCATAGCTGGATTTTGCACCACGGTTGAAGGTTTTTAAAGGCTTCTTTGGCTGTTTTTTAATACCTGTATAACAGTTCTGCCAGTGGTGTTGCTATGCTGAAGTCAGTGACATATGAAGGCCCAAGTCCCAGTATTTCTTCTTTTTTGGTATTTGGTAGCCAACACCAAACAATTTTGCTCATGTCTTAGCAGTGTCGGGGTTAGTGATCACCCTTCTTTTGCATCAACCCCATTTTATGGTCCTGTCTTAGTGGTGAGGGGGTTGCAGGTGCAGTCGGGAGGTCCCGAGCGTTCAGTGTGGCACAGCTCTGGTGTACAGCTGGCCTCTGTGCCGGCGCTTGTGTTGCTCACACGCTCTGGATGTTTGGCCAGGCTGTCGCCGAGAGATACCTGCAGAATTTCTCAGCCCTTGTCCAAACCGGTCACTTGAATAGTTTCCTTTTTTCTTCTTTCTCAAACACATCTTAAATCCACTTGTGTCTTTTTTTTCTTTGGTAAATGTGTATTGGAGAGCACGGTGGTTTGGGAATTGGGTTCTGCCAGTTAAAATCTTTGTGGACGTTGGTTTGGAGGGGGGGGAGGTGGGGCATAGCACTTGTGCTCTTGAACCCTTGAATTCAGTTCAATTTTATTACTGTAGCACTTTTTAGAGACACACAGAGTCACAAAGATGCTTGATAGGAAAACAGGAAATAGAAAAATACAAAAGATTTATGTCCAAAAAGAAGAAAAAAACACAGACAAACTGGGCTGCTCTAGTGTATGGTCAGCATTATTAAAGGATACCCAGACAACTCCCGCTGGTGGCCAGACAGGCAGCTTGAAGAACACACTCTGTCCACCAAGCCAGCTGCTTCTGAATGGATGTACTGTCCTCTCAGGTCCTCTTCGCACTTGTGCTTGTGTTTGATCTGCACTTCGTTGTACGTCGCTCTGGATAAGAGCGTCTGCTAAATGCCTTGTAATGTAATGTAATGATGGAGTCAGTTCATACATCTACTGTATGTCTGCTATCAGCCAGAAGCTTGCAACAGATCAGTCAGAGAGGGGGAAACTTGTAGGCCATTTGAGTTTGTAGTGTATTAAGTTGCAGGATAAAGAAACACACTTCCAGCATTTCGCAACCAAAGATAAAGGGAAGCTAATGCAAACTGTTCCTTTTTTAAGGAGAGTGAGCGATGTGGCCTCCTTTTGTATTTTTCCGCTTTGTTCCAAACTTTGGTTGTTTTGAGAATGCAAAGCATGGAGGAGGTTTGACCCAAACTTGTTTATTTTTTCCAGAATTCACTGCCTCTCACAGCGCCTATTTTAGGTTTTCCCTACTTTCTCTTCCCAGGGTGAATTCGGCTAAAGGCGTTCTATGCGGTTGTGTGTTCTGTAATGCAGAAAGGCGTGGAACTCCAGCACATCATCTCTATTTAAATGTCCTTTTTCTCCTACATTATAGTTATTTAGCTGATGTTTTTATCCAAAGCGACTTACAGTTGATTAGACTAAGCAGGGGACAGTCCCCCCTTGAGCAATGCAGGGTTAAGGGCCTCACTCAAGGGCCCAACAGCTGCACTGATCATATTGTTGCTACACTGGGGCTTGAACCACCAGCCTTCCATGTCCCAGTAATGTACCTTAGCCACTAGGCTACAGGCTGCACCTGATACCGAGGTCAGATGTGCAAAACGTATTCCCTTTCTTATTAAGCGTGTATTCAGTAATGAAAAAAAAAAAAAAAAAAAAAAAAAAAAATAGCAGTCCTGGCTTGTTTGGAATAGGGAGGCAGGTGGGGGAGAGAGCACAGTATTGTTTGTTGAGAGCTTTGAGTACAAGGCTGACCGTTATGAAAATGAAAGCTGCTATTCATCGTATGCGGGAAGAAGAAGACCGAACTCATGAATGACTTCTCTGGCCCAGCTTGGTGTGACGTGTTTGAGCAGAGCCAAGGGGAGGAGCACAAAGGCTGCTAACACTCGATTGCATTACAAGTACCTATCTCTGTGACACAGTGCAGGAAAAACCCCTCATTTTCAATGGTGCCCCATTACAAGTTTCTGTAGCTATATGTAGTTCCCTGGAATCAAACCCACAACCTTTGCATTGTTAGTGCAATGTTCTAATAACTGAGCTGTAGAACTAGATCATAAAATAATAATAATAATGAAAATGTACAAGCAGCAAGCAAACAGCACACGTCTCTCCCTGGCTTGTGTTCCCTCTTGTGCTTCGCAACTATTCTGCTTTGTCTGCATTCATGAACCTGTAGTACAGGTGTTTAGGTTGTGGGTTCAAATCCCTTGTGAGATAAATGCTGCTGTACCCCCAAAGCGTGCCGCTTAACCAGCACTCAGTAAATCTCCAGGTGTGTGAATGGACTGTGGTTGAAAAAGAGAAACGAGGTAAGCTGCGGATAAGGCCGTCTGCTCGGTGCCTGACTGTGTTTAATGCTCCGCCTCGGCTGAGACCCGTTTCAGGCCTGAGTTCCCCTCTGAGGAGTCGCCTCTCCGGGGGAAATGATTCGGCAATATTTCCCATGAGCGCTTTCATCTCGCCGGCGTCACAGCGCGCTGCCTCCGTCCAGAGTTCACTCTCTCCTGCCGGGGACCGGTGTTTTATGCTCTCGTTCTCCGCTGCGGACCGCGGTAACCCTGGATCCGGCACGGTGGTGTCGGGCCCGGTTTCCCCGCTCTCGCTCCGCTGTCGGACATCTTTCCCTCCGGCTTTGGAGATTAACGGGTGCCTGGGAGTCTGCAGTGCCAGAGTTGTGTCAGAGCGTTGCATTGTGGGGAAGAGCTGATGATAATTTAGTGTGCTTAAGTGCTTCACATTTGCAGTTCAGAGGTGCCGTTCCTTATACGAATGTGTGTAATTGTGTGCTCAGAAATCGCAGAGGAGACTCCATAGTCATTCTTCAGCGCAGTTTTGCACCATAGGTAGGAAGGGTTGCCAGATCCTTGTTTTTCAACGAGAAAATATTCAGACGGGTTAGGTTTGTGGTCCCGACCAGTCCGGTCTGAGCAATAGATTGAAGAAAATGTACTGGTTCTGATAGTTGTCGTGGTTTTTGATAAATTAGTCAAGGTAGTCTTGAGGTGTTTCCCCTCTTGGATGAGGTGGTAGATTTTGGGAGAATTCTGAAATTACCATATAGTGTCCAGTGTGTTGAATTGTTTCGAATCAGTGACGGTGTTGCTGATGAGTAACTGGTTGTCTATATACAGGCACGCAAGTACGTGCCAACACAGGTCTATTCACTATATTCGCACCACCTTTACCACACAAAGGCCAAATAGTCTCAACATTGTCTCTGCTCACAGATTAAAATAAATGAATCACCTGAAATCACAACTGCAGTCACTATACTTTTCTTTTTCTGGGTTATTCTTTGTACAGGACACCTGCAGGTTAAAGCCAGACCACTTCTGTCTGGAAAATGTACCTCATGTCCACACTTATTCCAGTGTGAGGCAGCACCATCATAAAAAAAAAGAAGAAAATTTGTGATTTGTGACTGCTATTAAACTCATGAGAATCATAACGTTGGACACTCTGAAGAAATTCGTACACATCAGCCCTATAAAAGGAACCATTTTAAGACTTAATTTAAAGCATAGTAAATGTCCAGGCACTAGAACCACGGAAGCAGAGGAAGTTCTTCGTCTTAAGTACGTCTGGAGGGATTTGTGCCTGGTGGTTTATTTCTAAACCATTTCAGAGTAATTCCCAGCATGCAGGTCTGCTCTTGTGAAATCACAAACTGGACGTTGCCTATCGGCTGCAACCTTAGACATGCAATGCATAAAACATCGCATTATTCCTTCTGAACTTTCAGCTCTGTGGATGTCTGGGATGTAAATCAGCAATTTGCCTGTGTGCTACACATGCATGTCCATCTACAACCACTGAATTACTATAATAGTTGTGCCAACTACATTTTAGTGACTGAATTACTTTGCCATTTAGATGGATATTGTTGGTAAAAATGTAAAATTAAAGTGCCAGTAACAAACGCACAAACCACACAGGTCTTGCTTTAGGGTGTGCTTTTCAATCCAGAAACTGCTGCAGCAGTATCCTTAGGCAAGACGCTAGTTAGTGGTGGTCAAAATCTTTAAACATGTATTGAGGACACTTGTCCTCACTGTGTGCTGCTAAATAAAGCAAAAGCATTGCAATAAAAACATTTCTTAAAAAAAAAAATAATAATTTGGCATTTTGTTCATATATTCTTTGTCAGTCCTTGTCCAATCCAGTCATTTTGAGTGTTTCTATAGATTCAGTACTACCCTGAAGGTTTTGAAATTGAAAAGGGTGTGTGTTCACAGGCAGACTGTGTACCGAATACGAGGTCATCTTCATTCCTCTAGGGTTTGTATTGCTGTCAGTTTAAACAGCCTCTTATTTCTCTATAATGCTACTGTATAACATTCTTGAATTTCTTGAATTCAGGAGTTGTAATGAACCTGAGATGAATAGGCAGTACTGTAGAGCAGAGAGTGCAATAGAATCTGTAAGCTACAGATTTTGGGGATAAATGCCACAGTGTATGTGTGTGTGTATGTGTGTGTGTGTGTGTGTGTGTGTGTGTGTGTTAAATTTGGTGGCGTAACCTGCCCCTGCACCTGTGTCCCCAGAGTACACAAAAACATTTGAGGTGGGTTGTGAGAGTGGCCACTGATTGGTCAGCATAAGGGTGGGGGTGGAGGGTGATGTCAGAGGGGACCCCCCAGGTCTGGGAGTGGGGGCAGCTGCTTAGCAGCAAACATGGTGGCAGGTGGGGGCTGCTGTAGAAATAGGGGGCCTGGGGGTCGCAGGTTGAGGAGATACAGCAGCTGTGGAATGCCAATGGCAGGGTGGCCCATGTACCCTGAGTGGATCCAGACAATTGTAGCCTAGCGGCTAAGGTGCTTGGCTGGGACCCGGAAGGTTGGTGATTCAAGCCCCAGTGTAGCCATAATATGATCATCTCAGCTGTTGGACCCTTGAGCAAAGCTCTTAACCCCACATTGCTCCAGGGGGGATTGTCCCCTGCTTAGTCTAATCAACTGTAAGTCACTTTGGATGAAATCGTCAGCCAAATAACTAATGTAACTGTGATGTAACAATTTTACCTTCTGCTTTTATACTTAAAGGTTCCATATTGTACACCTTTCAAGTGTTTTGTTGTAGGCCCTGATATCCATAAGAATATCCTGTGTTGTAACATAAAGTATCTCTATCCAGTTTTACATTCTCCAGTGCCTCTCATGAGCTGTACCAAGAACAGGTTGTTTTAGTCTATAAGGCACATTGATATCAATGAACCTCTGTTCTGATTGGCTGGTTAGCTCCAATGAACTGAACGCTGTCTGTGCCGAGCACTTGGATTTCACGAAGCCCAAACGGCTTGTTTAAATGCGCATATTCTTCATACTGGTTTGTGTGGGGGACTGTGCGTTTTGATTGTCTATACTTCATAAATTATCCACATAGCAAGGGAAATGTCATTTTCCACCATATGGGACCTTTAACGCTATAGATCATAATAATCCCATAATAACTGAGGATGGGCAATGACATAAATGTATTATTACTTTTTGATATCGTCTTAAAACTTTATTACACTGCAGGGGGTTATTTGGGGTGGCCTACAGGCAGCCCCAGACGTAGACACCGTTAACAAAAAAGAAATACATTTCCATAATTAAAAAATGCACAACACTGACTTTCACATAAACATTCCTCCTCCCCTGTCATGATGGCAAAAGCAGTAAAACAAGTGTGGCCATAAAAACGTGATTTGTGAAGGAACCGTAAAGGGAAAGCGTGATTATCCCCACAGCTCGCAGACTGCAGTCTGTCCTAATTAAGGCTACAGAGCGGGAGGATCGCAACCCGCCCTGCATTATACTCGCAGGCGAGAAAAACGCCGACATCGGGGTCAGTTCGGGTCAGAACCACACCGCAGGGACGACCGCACAACTAGGACCCGTTTTGTCATCGTGTTGTACAGTAGCTGGTGAAGCTCCTGATTCGGTCCGATGGCAACGCTCGAAATGACAACAACACCGACATTAAACCCGGCCTCTGTGGCCTTCTCAAAACAATTAAGCGTTGTCGGGATACGGTTGTTTTTTATGGCTGCCTCCCAGCTTTGCGCATTGATTCGGGGCCTTGTTGGGGGGGGGGAGAAGCAAAGCATGAAAACTGAGGGAGGCTTCTGTTATGTTTTTATTTGTCTATTTTTAAAGGGCCACACGCATATTTGTCATGTTTATGAGCTTTTCATATCATCCAGTAGCTTTCAGTTTGTGTTTGATACTGATTAAAGTGAGACGATTGCAATTGTGGTAGGAGTATGGATATTTTACCATCTAACAGCCATGTTTCCGAGCTGTTTGTTAAACGATTTTCCATGTGACATGATGTATGTTTTTGCCTAATTATCGGATGATGTTGCTAAATGTTAGCACAGAGAGCTGACCACAGGAAGAGGAGGGGATTTCCGATCATTCCTGCCTTAAGGTCACTTTCTAGGAAAGTGGAAAACCCTCCATGGAGCACTTGCAGGGGGGTAGCCTGTGCTCCAGAGGGGATTGTACATACATATCTCTCCATTTCCTTTCCTTGGGTGGAGCAAGGAGGAGCAAGGAGGTAAAAATAAGTGATTGGAGAAAAAAAATGTCTGAATTCTGAACAGATTGCAGGTGGAAGGTAGCTGGGTGGACTTGGCACTCAAAGGGACAAGCTAACCAATAAGTCTAAGATGGCTCTCCACTGTTTTACGTTGACATTTATTGGGGGTTTTATGCGACGGCAAGGGTGGCTAATAGCTTTAGCTCAGCTGGTCTCTGCCCTCTAATATATAGTTACGACTTTGAAAGCCTTGCTCACTTAAGGCCTGTCTGTCTCGACCCCAATCTCATATTCATGCATTAACCCACCCCCCTCTCTCTCCCCCCCCCCCCCACAATTGATCTAGTGTATGAGGCAGATTCATGAGCATCTCTCTATGTTTACCTCGTTTTAAGCTAATTATCTCCCAACATGAGCTAAACGGCCAGCAAATTCTGGGAGCTGAAGCTTGTCGATACCAGACCTGGGCCAAAATACATATTTGTTTTGGATTCAGGTACTTTTTGATGCTTCGCTGAGCTTGTCTGCTGAATTGAAACCTATGAAATGCTCTGTAAAACTGCAAATCCTGCCTTCTGGTTCAGTTGGCAGGTTTTATGAATCTATTCAGCTTGAGCTGCTGGGCCTAGTGTACAGTGACAGCTCTACACCTGGGATTTTGTTCTTCTACCGCTGAGTTACAGGCTCAGTTCTGTAACCACTTTCGGACTCTGGGGTGCACCTGACGGCCATTCAAGACCGAAAAGCTAGCGTTCGGCAGCATATTCTGTGTCTTCCCTGTAAGTTCGCCATAAACGTTAGCTACCGTTAGCTAGCAGCTTGAAAAGGTAGTGCGTGGTGAACAAAAGTGGCTGCTGACAGGGAAGACGCAGAGAGAACAAAAGTTGACAATTTTGCTGTTATAAATGCGCTTTAATCAATGTAATATTTCTTCTTGCCTTTTAAAAAAGAAATTCCGGCTAATGCCCTAGCTAGCATTGTTAGACTGAAATCGCATCAATTTGTATTAAAAAGGCTTTGGTGGCAAATGAAATGTGGCGAATGAAATGGTATTGGTGTTCATTTAAGAGAGTGCTGCTCAGGTGTCAGACCTTGACACGAGGACCGGGGTTCATCCTGCCAAAGCCGAGCACAGCTGGCACACGACGGAGTGGCATAATTGAGCCAAGGGTCGGAGGAGGCACTCGGCGAGGAAGACCGCTGCTTAAAATAGCGCCCGGAGTACCCCACAATCACGGACCGGAGCTTTGAGAGGCCACTGCTCGAAGAAGGCGTGTCGGTCTCTGTCCGGCTGCCGGGAGACGGGGTCGTAGCGGTGTTCCCTCAGTTAACATGGCCGATTGACATAAACGGGGTACGGCTGGCAACCGAATGTGGAGAAAATGTTCTTTTAAATGTGTGTTAAAATAAAAAAAAAGTAAATGATTAAAATTGTTCAACAGTATCTGTTTCCTGCAAACATGGTTCGCCACAAACGTTTGCAGTCCTGAATGCATGCGAGAGATTGACCTCTTCCTCTGCGATCATTCCTGTCTTCCCAAACCTTTCCTACCTTATTTTCCCCCCGTGGAGTTACAGCCATGAGTGAACAAATAACTCACAGGGTCCCGTGTCATCCTGAGAAGATGTTTAGTCTGACACCGCGGGGTGGGGCAGGTTTTGGAACCAGCGGACCTCATCTGATCTGTTGTTGTGAGTCACCCTAAACCCCACCACTGTGCCCTCGAGACGTAGGCAGGTGCGGCGGACTGGACAAAAGCGTTGCTGTGTCTACATCTCAATCCTCGATCTGTCCGACAAGCACGCGGCGCGCTCTCTAGCCTCCGGCCATCCCCGAATCCTCTGCTCTCCTCTCCCGTCAGATGCAGGAGCTCCGTGGTCAAAGGGACGTTTCTTTTGTGTACTCTGTATAGTTGCATGTTCTTAAGGTTTTAATTGGGATAGCTTTTACTTTTCCCGTGGAAGCAATATTTTTTTACACAGGTGTTGATCCTGTTAAAATTATCCTAGAGGTCTTTTGCGAAATCAGTAAAGGTAACGGGTAATTTGTAGAATGCCATATGTGATAATTGTATACTCTGTTTGTTTATTGCATTACATTAATGGTATTTGGCAGACGCTCTTATTCAGAGTGACGTACAGTTGATTAGACTAAGCAGGAGACAATCCTCACCTGGAGCAATGCAGGGTTAAGGGCCTTGCTCAAGGGTCCAACGGCTGTGCAGATCTTATTAGAACCACCGACCTTGCGTGTCCCAGTCATTTACCTTAACCACTACGCTACAGCCCGCCCTATAGCTGCTAATTTATCCCTCATGTCATCATTAATCTTCCATTAGTATGGGGGAAATGTCTAATGCTGATGACGTCCAGGGTAGGTTTGGCCTCTGAATGAGAGCTGCCTGTCGCAAAAGCAGCCCGACGCAGCGAGAGCGAGTGAGCAGAGGCCTTATCTGCAAACCGCTTCCAGGCGATGTTTCAGTCGCTGCCGTGGTGTGTAGAACCTCGAGAGGCTGAGGGACGTGCGCTGGTGCGCTGTGTAAACGCTCTCAAACACTCTCCCACACCTTTCCTCCACTCTGTTTGCCCTTCTTATCTGGCCTGTGTCCTCGTCCTTATCACAAGTTTATTGAAGTTTATTGCGGAGGTGGGTTTTAACTAAGTGGTTGGTGGCTAAGAAATAACATTGACTGAAGTCCTGGTTATAAGTCGGGGTAAAGGGTAGATAAACCATCTGTTTTTTAATGTTATTGCTCGATTCAATGATAACGTAATGCTGCATCTGGAATGTTCTTGTATTCATATCGTTAATCAGCCGTGTGAATAGATGATAACGGCCTACTGAACCTAGTAGTAGGCTCCTACTAACCCATATATATGGGGTTAATAACCACTGATAATGCCCATTCAATCGAGTGATAACGTTCGAAACCGGCTCAATAAACAATCTGAACACTTTTCCTGGGCCTTGTGAGCGCGTGTGACGGCCTGGCTGTCGCTAGCGAACCTGAGACTCCACCGATAGTGATACCCTGAGTGTAGCGTACCTGCTATTGCCCGCTAGCGAGCTCATTGCATGTGACCTGCAACATGATCTCTTCCTTTGGCAACGTGTGTGTACAGTTCTGTGGATTTACAGCGTCAATATTAAAGTGAGATGTGCTGGTTAATTAAAGGGTTGTCAGTCAGACCTTCAAAGAGATTTCATTGGCGGAGATTAACGGGTGAGTGTTCATGTAGAGACTTAAAGCAGGGCTGCCTGACCCTGGGGGACCACGGTCCTGTAGGTTTTCACTCCAACCCTAACAAAGCACACGTCATTCAACAGCTAGAGCAGGACTGCCCAACCCTGTTCCTGGAGATCTACCATCCTGTAGGTTTTCACTCCAACACTAACAAGGGGCACCTCATTCAGCAGCTAGAGATCATGTTGAGCTGCTAATTAGTCGATTCGTGTGCCAAATTGAAATGAGATACCGGATGGGATGGCTGATCTCCAGGGACAGGGTTGGGCAGCCCTTACTTAAGGGATACACAATATCATGTACGCAGTGCAGTCCTGGGTGGCTTCCTATATATGAAATCAAGTGGTGCGTTGAGGGTGATGTAAATCAGGTATATATGGTTCCACTGAGTCTACAATAAAGCCAACGTGATACAAAGCTGATTATGAGTAAAATTCTCCTTTCAACGCAGTTGCGGAACACAGCCTGGTATTCTCTGGGTCAGAAATAGCATGCGGGCACTGCCCAAACTGGCACAGGCTCTGGGAAAATGGGGGGCACGGCGCAGGCCAGAATGCCAGGAATTCGACGGAGGAGTTATTGTTCCTGCCCACAGTATCCATGGAAAGGTATTTCCGGAATCACGAGAGAGTGGAGATTTAAAAAAGGAACCAATGCGACTTACAGCTGAGCCCTGCCAGTTAATATTGCTGTAAGTACTGCGTGGGATTCCATTAAGAATACACAGGTAGGCAGGAGAATCAGGCCAAGGCCAGAATGTCCCCTGTGTAATTCATTTTGTATTCCAGAAAAGCAATCCGGAAACATTTGCAGGTCATGGTCGCGCATTTACTTTGCTTCATAACCGCTTTAAAGTCGTTTCTAGCTGCAGTGACATTTCCGTGAGAGCCTTAGTGACGCACAGTTCTGCAAAGTTTGCAAACCGTAAATAATATCTTACCGTGCTGGATTGTACAAGTGCTACAATGCTCCCTTGTGTTCAGGTTTTACAGTGTTAATATTGTGTGTAGTTCATGGGTCGAGGAGGGAGGGGACCTCCGCCCCACAGCAGCAGGAGATGATGATCTAATCCCCATCCCCGGTTTCCAGTATATTGAGAGTAAATATAGCTCTAGTATGAGGGGAAATGAAAATTAATTTTCCTCTCCTTGGCCTGGTCCCAGCGCCTGAGTCTCTCCGCTGTCCTGCTCTGCAGCCATGACGTTTCCATGGCGTGGGCCGTCTCCATGGCGAGTTTCCTTGGCGATGAGGCCTCTCCTCTGGCATCGGTGGGGTAACCTTCCAGAGCTGTGAGCCTGAGCAGGTGGATTCTCCGAGGTTAGATGATCTGCGCAGCCTCCAGTGATGCGCTTCCAGGCTCTGGCCTGGCCCAGTGGCCCAGCAGTCATGGCTGAGCAGTAGCTTAGCGTGTCAATGTTTGGTGTGCGGCTCCTGTAGCCTGTGGCTGAACAGCCGGAACTCCTTAACATTCCCGTCAGGCGTGTGGTGCGGACGCATTCCTCACTGGTGTGACAGCAATCTGCAGCCAGGCAGATTCCTGGGAAGTCTGATTATGCCATTGCAAAATTGATCAGCCGACTTGAAGCATTAGCAGGCAGTCACAGACTGCACCTGCAGTTTTTATGCATATCTAGAAGTCTGATTTACTTGCTGGTGGCAGCAGAATGAATAATTGATAGGAGGTTGTATGTGTACACTGTGAACACTGCTATGTACACAGACCATTTACACCAACAGTCCTAAACACATGCAAGCACTCATCCTAAAGCAAATAAGCATTCAGGGTGTGATCTGTAACAAGTATTAATTTAACCCTTTGAAGAGTAGGTTTGGAATGCTCTATCAAAATTCCAAGTCAGTGTTCTAGAACTGGTACATCAGCAGAATGTTCCGTTAAGACCATTCTAAACGCATGTTTGCAACCTCACAGCTTAAAGTTATTGAAACTCATTCTCATCCTTGCCTTCTTGTGTACAGCCTGGTCACAATTCAAACAAATTTGTCCTACAAAAAAACAAAGGCATGCATTCTCCCAGACACCCATAGAGGCAATAGGTTTTTTAATGTATATTATTATTTCATTTTAGGCAGCAGGGACAGTTTGCTGGCGGGGGTATGATTTTTGTCTTCTTGTAACAAGAAAAAAGGCTGTAAACATGACTAAAAGCCCCTTTATTAATTCATGGAGGGGGTTTTATGGCTCTATGTTCTGTGATCCAGTTCTCTGGGGGGAAAATGGCCGATACACCCAGTTTATGTGGACACACATTAAACGATAATTAAATAATCACCCCATACCTGAATCATTCCATTTTAGCTATTTATCTATTGCTAAGTGTGTGGAAGTGCACTTAATTTCACCGTTTATGGCTGTGTTCACAACTTCGCCTCAGTTACCTCCTACTCTCCGAACGCACTGGTCTAATCCCTGCAGTTGATGCTGTAATTTGGTTGTTCTTCACAAGATTTTTCCACCCTTTGTGCAATTAATCACGGCATAATCAGACCTAATTGCTTTGCCTTGTGCTCATCTGAAGTGGCTTTTCAGACTCGGTTGATGTCGACTGATTTAAAGACCGCAAAAATCCTATTACCATAATCTCCGTGTCTTACTTATTTTAACTACGATTTTAGTCCAATATCGCACCCGCCTTTTATTCTTAGAGTGAACACATGTAAAACATTTCTTGTTTAGGGTATTTCTGAAATTTTGTTACACTATTTCTGCATGTAGTGACTATCAGTGCAAATTTAGTTTGCTTGCCAAATGTCTATTAAATGCATTTAATAGTGTCTAACTGCTATTTTTCAGAGCTGTTTATAAAAGTATTTCTCACGTGACGTGACGTATGTTTTCGCATAATTATTGGATGATGTTGATAAATGTTAAAACAGAGAGCTGAGCACAGGAGGTGGAGGGGAACAGGGAACTGGGCTCTGGGGGCAGGGTGAGAGACTTTTCAAAAAGCCTACGTCACTGCTCTTTGCAAACGTTTTGTGGATGTTTTAGTTACCAAAACCAGGAAGAGAGTGGGCCTTTAACCCTTATTCTACTCTGCTTTCAGGTCGTCAGCCATTTTCCCTGTCAGCATGAGATTTAGAATCTCCCCTAGATTAGAATTTTTATAGCAGGCGGTGTGAAGGCGGGATTTGCTGGGCACAACATCAGTCACGGATTTGTTTGCAGTGAAACGTCGAGAAGCGTGCATTATTCTACAGCTGGCTCGCGTTTGTGTGTTCAGCTCAGTCTAGGAGCTTCGGAATGGCTTTCTTTTTGTTTGGTTTTATTTTGGGAGGGTGAGCCGGGGGTAATGAATCTGCTGTGCACTCCCAGCAAGCAGAAACCTTGAATGGGTTTACCTAACTGAGCTCCTGGTAGCAAACAGGGAAAAGTCCTTTTTTTTGGCTCCGTAGTGTTTTGCGGTCTTTGCATTTCAATTCGATTCAACTCAAATTTTTTGTCTCGCGCTTTTCCCAGAAGAATGTCCCAAAGACGCTTTACAGAGTAACAACAAAAAAAACTCCCTAGTGTGGAGAAAAACCCTCAAACAGTTGCGAGAGTGCGTCCACTCTCCGTGATGCTCACAGCCAGGAATAACGCTGCATAACCGGCCCGTTTCAGTGCACTAACGCTGGGCTGGAAGGCCGGACGAGCCCCCGGCTCTTGTGTATGTAGGAGTCCAGGCTTCCTGTGGTGCTGTAGCAGCGAAGGTGCTTCCCATTGACTCCGATGTCACTTCCTGTATCCGGTGGGTCACCACCCAGCGTGGCTAATAACCACCTGCCAGTCTGAAGCGTGCCAGAATGTTCCCCCGACTGAGCTGGAACACTGATTCCTAAGGCTCAACAGGCTACCATTTATGAGTATTATATTAAAATGACTCTGAAGGCCATTTTGAGAAGTGTGTTCATAAACAGGGTTTAAGTGCTGGAACGGAGGGAGTTTGTGATGTCTTGAGATGGCCTAGTCCATAATTATGTGGAATAACAGGCTGTTCTCTTGTGTTTTTTAAATAACTGTGTAAATACACAGAATAATCCCGTCTCTGTGACTACACATTGCTTCCACAAATGACAGAGAGAGAGAATGATGGAGAGAGAGAGAGAGGGACAGAGCCAGAAATGGGGGGAGCAAGAGCGAGAGAGAGATGACTGTGACAGAGGAGAGACTGAGAGAGATGGAGAGAAAGAGCAATAGAGAGTGAGAGAAAATGACAAGTCTTAAGCCAGCTCTGTTATGACACATTGCAACTAAACATCAATGCAGAACAACCAAAACCAAAAACAAGAAACTTACAAAGGAAACCAAGTAACCAACACAAAACACAACAAAGAAGACACCTGACAGCGAGAGAGAGAGCGAGAAAGAGAAAGGGAGAGAGAGAGGGAGAGGGAGGGAGAGAGAGCAATAAATGAAGAGAGAGGGAGAGAGGGGAGAGGGAGAGAGAGAGAGAGAAAGGGAGAGGGAGGGAGAGTGAGATGGAGAGAGAGAGAAATTGAGAGTGAGAGAGAGAAGCAGGTGCTGGAGTAAGGTGTCGGCTCTTTCCAATCAGGAGACCTGCCACCACAACAGATCGATACAGGCCTGCTCTGCCTGGGGCCTGGGGTCCAGAGGAGGGGGGCTCACCACTTCTCCAGCCAGCTGTCCACAGACCAAATTAGGGGCCAGGTGTCACGCACTCTGGGGGAAACTGCCGATTCATTGAGATTTATCCTCCTGATGGCTCAGCCCCTCCTCTGTTTCCTTTTAAAGAAGGCTTTGTGTAGTATGAGGATCCAAAATGGCCTCCACTCCCAGTCACCCTATTATAGTATAACATAACCTAATGGCAAGAACAGGCCATTCAGCCCAGCAATGCTTGCCTTTTCCTACCCCTAAAGTGTACCTACTCGTTAGTTTGGTTTAATGTTATTAATCAGTTTTACCTGTCATTTTCTTTATGTGAATAGAACTGTAGAGAGTTTTTCTCCCTCTCAGAGCTGACACTGTCGAGTGTGGTCACAGTATCGGACAGGAAGTCAAAGGAAGGGGGGAAACGGAGGGTCAGCAGGGTTAGCACGTTAGCGGGGAGAGAGCCTCGTCAGTGGTCTAACTCGTGAATATTTAACGAGCTCTTATCCTCTCACTGCTGGTTTCAGAATCCGGCACTCCAGGGAGAGGGGAATTGGGATTGTATTTATTTATTTATTTACAGCGGTTGTCGTACGCTGGATACAAAGCACTTTCCAGCAAGGTTACAGCAAAATAGAAAACGATACACAAAGCAACACGACATGAACAGAATACAATTGGGGTGTAGGAAGAAATACATAAAGTAAAATGGCCAGTGTAAATCCAGGCCCTGATAGAGGACATCTTTACTGATAGGGTTCCTTTCATCGTCTGTGTAAACTCTGCGTTAAATTAACACTGAAGATTTTACTGTGATATAAAACCAAACAGCAATAATATAGCGCGGTTATGTTGGGGAGTGCCCACACCTGTTCCGCAGAGCTGAGAGAGGTTTTATGTGCATAGTGAGAAGGGCTTTATGGGCTCCATCTGTTTTTTGGACAGCAGAGCGTATTTCAGTCTGTTAAGGTTCACACTGTTGTCTTTCTGCAGAAGGGACTGCTGTCTGCTTGGTCATGCTATTCTGTTCTCTGTCTGCATACGATTTGAGCATGAAAAATGCCCTGTGGGGCTGTTTTTTTTTGTGGGAAAGAGGGTCGGCCTTTCTTTAAAAATAAATAGCAAGTAAAAAGAAAACAAAAGTTTGAAAGGCCTTGCCTGCTACCTGCCTAAAAAAAAGAAGTCATCCTTTTCGGAGTATAATTTGGGTCAAAGGTTGCATGTGGTCGTTTGCACTCCTTTTGTGTGGGAGAAAATAAAACCTACAGACCGCTCCAGGCTTCCGGAAGGGGAGAGAAAAGTGTGCTGTCAGCATGTCAATCCATACTCTGAACTCAGCCTAGGGGAGGACAAAGCAAGAAGATGTCACCCCCACCTCCGCACGCACACGAACACACGCGCACACACACACATACACATACTCACACACACACTCACACACACACACACACACACACACACACACACACACACACCTCTATCTCCCACCCCCCAACCCCACGAACATGAATTTCTACGACTTGCAAAAAGAAAAACAAACGGCTTTTCCGTGCGGCTCTGTTTCACCTGTCTCACCTCAGTGCGATGTGCACACGCTCACGTAGCGTTTGGAAGTCTGTTTTGTCGGAGCGCTCATCCGAGCACTTTTCCCTCGCCGGTCCGTGTGGAAACATCTGTCCAGCCGGATCCCTGACGGGCTGATTAACAGCAAGCCCGTCAGCGGGCCGCATAGCCACGCCGTCGTTAAAGAAACTAACTCTGCTCAGTCCGCCCGTCTTTCACTTCTAACGCTGAAATCCCTCTCCGGTTTATAGACATGGCTTCTGCCTTCAGAGGCACTAAGAATAGATCCCTGAGTGACATAAATCTAGAGGAACGGTGTTGGCAGGACGTCCCCTGTGCTTGTGGGATGCAGTTTCTGCTGCCAGTGCTTTCATGTTTCAAGTTCAACCAAGAATGTTCTTGGGAATAAACTATTATTTTGTGTGTGTGTGTGTGTGTGTTTCTGTCTGTGTGTCTGTGTTTCCAGATCCATGTTGAAAATCTGAAATAATTATCCTAAGTATCGTTAAGGGCGTGGAAATGCAATGTTTATTTTCATACGCAGGTGGAATGCAAGGAAAGATCAAATTCATAAGAAAAGGATGATTAACAAAGATGCACTGTGGCGTAATGTGAAATGATTACAGTACGTTTATATGAAGGAATCAATTTTTATCCCAATTGACAGGTTTGTTTTTCATCCCCCAGTTCTTCAGGCAAAAGTTTGATTTACCCGCCAGTTTATATTGTGCGAATGCCCAACAAAGTAAGAGTTCTTGTTACCTCCACTGGCCATTGGACATATCTAATCGTTTATAAGATAACTAGGTAAAAGGTAGAAGGGTGATAAGCCACATTGTTAGAAAAATTCAGTTCTATTCACAGAATTGACAGTGTGCTATGTGCAGTTTCATCACAGTTTTCTTCCTCATTACTTGTAAGAAAATATAATTGTGGATGATGGTTAAAAAACTAGAAACTAGGAAATATCCACAGCTGGGTGCTAAAGGAATCATGTTCCTACTGTGTGAGGGTGGCTGTCAACGAAGAGTGCGTTCGTCACGCAATTCATCTTTTTCGACAAGCCGCCTCCGTGCAATCTTTTAATCTCCAGAGTGGGCCTACAGCTCTTTATTCTGCCTCAGAACTTTGAACCTAATTAGGCTGCCATCTTGTTTTGTCTGGGCTTCAGCGGAGGTGGTATGTCTTATCTGCCGGCAGACGACGGTGAGAATATTCGGCTGCGGGCGATTGAGTCTCTGCACGGAGACGCTCCTGGAAACCTAAACCGGGTTTTCACGGGCTAGGCTAGGCCTGGGCAGTGCTGTTAGCATGCAGGACGGGAACTGTAGCTACTCGCCTTACTACTTTCCGGTCTTTATTTTCTGCTGACGGGTAGGCTGTGCTCAGCAGCTGCCCCATACGATGACCTCGGGTCAGAGGCAACTCTCTTTACATCAGAAGGGAGAGCCGTGGTGGTGGAGCGTGGCTAATTAAAAAGCCTGTAGATGGGGGAGAAAATGGGTTAGGCTACGCTCAATGTCAACCTCGCCCACAGCCTCTCAGTGCTACTGTAAATAACGGACGGGCTGCTGTAAACATACGTGTTTTGGGAAATAATTGTGCATTATATGACGTAGCTGCTCTTAACAGACGCAGTTCTACCAAAGAGCGTTGTTTTCTTTATTTCCCCGTCTTTGTATGTTCTCTGTGTATTAGCAGGCTTGGTCGTCACGCGTTATCAGATTAAATTGGTTTTCACGCACGCCGCTTTCATGACACGTGGCGGTGGACTTGCCAGGCCTGTGATCTTCGTTTAATTGGATTTTATTTCGAATTGCAGACGCAGGAAGCGGGAGATTATGCTGCTTGATCACATGACAAACCCGCAGTATTGGGAAAACACCTGACGGCAAATAAATATTTTTCCATAAATTCACATTTCCATGAAATAAACAAAAAAAAAAAAAAGTTTTTATTTTTTGGCTCAGTGATCTTGAAGTTTTAATAGATTGATTGGCGTGGGTTGTTGGGATGAAATTGAAGACGAAATTCAAATACGTTCCATAAATAGCCGTGTTGCCTGGATACGGAGCCGGCTTCGGGATTCCACAGGAAACAGCTGACTGGGTGGTTAGCGATTGCAACGGGTGTCAAAGCCCAGCGTGCAAGTGTGACTGTTGGATGTCTCTCCCCATCTCCCCTTCTCTCCATCCCCGTCTCACTGTACTTACCAACCCTTTCCAGCTCACGTCAGATGATAATAAAATAGCTACAAAATACAAAATAGCACTGCAAAAATTGTAATCCTAAGTTTTTTTATATAAGTGCCAAAATAATGTTTGCTCTACTACTGAAAATAAATCCGCATCTCCTTTGAATTTCATTTTGGAAGAATGTTATTTTAAAAAATGGAGTTAAGCCAATATCAGATTTGAGTTTTGCAAAAATGCAATCCAATTCTCTAATGACCAAGATGCCGACACTGTTGAAAAATGTAATAGGAGTTTGTGTTAAGTAGGCAGAGGGGGATTTAGAGGAAAAACATTTTTAAATTGTCTGCTTAATGGCGCTAATCATTTGCTGCTGAATTCGGCGGGTTGAGTGTGACTGTTGATAAACTGAAGGCAGTGGATTGTGGAAAATGGAGGAAAAAGTGCTTCGTTTGCATTCGTTTCCACAGCAGAAAGACTGTAGCTGCAGTAACCCTCGTGCGTCCATCTGGCTGCTGGCAGAGCCGTTGGAAGCAGCTCCACTACAGTAAATGCAAGCTTCGGTTGCACTGAGATTCTGGGCTCTGGGCCCCCCATCTTACTGGAATTTTTGTGGGCCCTCCAGAGCTGTGGGCCCCTAGATTCGTCACCTTCTTCCACCCAGCTAGCTACAGCCATGGGCTGTGGGGTTGACGACAGGTGGGGGGTGGTCCAGGAAGAAGGGATACTGGCTGTGAAAGGAGGGAAGAGAGGAAGGGGTAGACAGAGAGGGGAGGAGAAGGAAGGAAAGAAGGAAGGAGCTCTCCACAGACACGCTGACAGGGTGGGGATTGGGGTGGTTGTCTGAACAGACGAGTGTAGCGCGTTGCTAAATGGCGCTGTCGGGTTGACTGAAATAGAACACGCTCGCTCAAACCTGACGGCGTTCACCCAGGCCACTGCGGATTTGAGCTGAGAGCTTTTTACGTCCGAGACTCAGCATGAGAACAGCACTAAATATTTAACTGCCTCCCCCACACTGCTAACTTTGAGCCCCCTCTAAAATCCCCCCCAAAGCACACACACACATACACATTTATATATATATATATATACACACACACACACACACACACGCACACCCACACTCAGTGACCACTCTATTAGATAGACCTGTACACCAGCTTGTTAATGCAAATATTTAATCCAAGTCAATCATGTGGCAGCAACTAAAAGCATGAAAGTGTGCAGACATGGTCAAGGGGTTCAGCTGTTTTTCAGATCAAAAGGGGAAAGTCGCTTTGACAGTGGAATGATTGTTGATGCCAGACAGGGTGATTTGAGTATCTCAGAAACTGCTGATCTCCTGGCATTTTCACGCGCAACTGAGAATTAGAGTTTGCAGAGAATGGTGCGAAAAACAAGAAACATCCAGTGTTGTGCGGGCAAAAACGCCTTGAGAGAGATCAGTGGAGAAGGGCTAGACTGGTCAAAGCTGACAGGAAGGTGACAGTCACGCAAATAACCAACAGTGATATGCAGAAGAGCATCTCCGAACACATCAAACCTTAAGTGGATAGGCTACAGCAGCGGGACCAATAAGTAACAACAAAAGTAATAAATACATAATAAAGTGCTCACTGCATCTATATAATATATTTACGCAATATCTAGGGCCCAATGATAGTTTGGCTTGCACACAAGAGCAACCATCTATTAATGTTCTTCAGGACATAACGGTTACGTGTCGTGAAGGATAATAATAGGCCGTGGGTAATGGGTTTTTTTAAAGGACGAATCCTTCAACATGTCGACTACTGTTATCTGAAAATATTACATTGTGTTCTTTTTAGGCGAGATGTCCTCTGGGGAGAGGTGACACACAAAAATACAGATATATATATATATATATATATATATATATATATATATATATATATATATATATATATATATATATATATATATATATATATAACTATAACTAGGCTTGTGGAAAATTCAGTAATGTGTAGAGTGGTGATCTTCATCTGGCCCTCAAGTCCCAGTCCAGCCCTGGATTTATTTTCTTCCTGGTGATTAATTGAACAATTAGTGCTACTGATTGGCCAGACTGTCTTCACACCTGACTCTGAGGTCAAGGAAGGATAGCAGTTCTCAGCCCTTGAGGAACGTGATCGTACGATCTTTGGTGTACAGGGGAGCAGGGGTGCCGTTCAGAGGGGGGAAATCAGGACGAGTCCAAGGGCCCTGACTGACAGGGGCCCTGAAGAAATCGAGCTGTAGCTGTGCAGACAGGGGGTGGTGGAGCCCAATGTGCAACCTTTTCACGGCTCCCAAAATCCCCGGCAGGGGCCCGGAAGGGAGGGTGTGTCATAGTTCAGCCTGGAGGCGGGCCTACATGTTTTATGTGATCTGTTCTGAAACACGGGGTGACATTCAAGCGATTAATGAACTGTCTGGTCCCCTACTTCAGCTGACACCCCCACCTGCGCTTCATCTGCACATAGAAGTGTGTGGGGAAATTAGAGAAGTGTGTGGGAAATTTGAGAAGTGTGTGATAATTAGAGAAGTGTGTGGAAATTAGTGTGAAAGTGCTTGTTGTAGGAGAAGTGCTTAACATCCTAAACCAGTAAGGAATAACGGGCACCTACACTCTCAGATATAAAGTGACAGTGGAGGTACATTTTTGTTCTTCAAGGATCAAATTTCTCTAATGTAACCTGAAAATTACAGTAATGTTCTCTTTGGGTACAAATGAGTACATTTTCCAAGCAACAAAGGTAGAAATTAATATTGTTGACTAGGGGTACAATTTTATGCACCTGTAGGCTGCCACCCCAGCGCCAAGCATTTGTGCCTTATTTTTAAGCACTATTCCCACCTGAGTTTACAGATGAAACGCACCGCAAATACCCCTCTATGAACCAGAAGCCCCTTGAATCAGCTCCTCGGAGACGCTGTCACGTCTTAACGAGGTGAAGGAGACTCCGTGAGGCCGCCCTTGTGTTCCTCACCACAGCACACGAGGAGAGAGGTTCTGTGGTGGTTTATATCTCTCCTGAAGCCTGCTGTGAGTAATGAGATGAGCCTGAAATCTGGCCCTTTTACAAGCTGTCCTTAAAATAACCCGTGCAATTCTAAAATAGGCATCGCCTTGTTAACAGTTCTCTAGGTGGATTATTTATTTTTTTAAATGAGATTTTATATTTTATCACTTGGCAGCCTATATTTAATTTTGATAAAGCAGTAGGATCACTCAAAGCTAGCTGGGGGGTAAATGTATCTCACCGTACCAAACGCAACCGGGAGAGATAAAAGACAAGCTCAAACGGAAGTTAGATCAGAACTAGCTTCTGCGTGAAACCGATATTTCGGGGCAGTTTTTGATGGGCAGGGTGGGGGTCTGACGTCAAATGAGGATGCATGCTGCTGTGTGAAAAGAAGGTTTGGTGGGGAACGGAAAATTGACAAACATTTGATCTACGTACTTGCCCACTGGTGCACCATGACATTTTCCAGGAAGTGGATGAAAAAAAAAAAACCATTGGTGTGAAGACAATAATTCAAATTTTATTAATTTCTTGGAATATGTCCCTTAAGATGTGTTCGAGAATTGACTCTTGAATAGAGGAAAAAGTGCATTTTGATTTCAGCTTGTCTTTAAAACAGACGTGGGCTGCGGAACTCTCTCTTGCCGTGGGGCAGTGGCCGGAGTCGTGCTGAGAGCCGCTCTGTTCAGCCGGAGCATAAAGAGAGCGTTGAGTATAAACGCAGCCTGTCCCTGTGACTGCGGCCAGGACAAGCGCTCCATTATACCAGCTCCCGCTGCCCGCGCAGTTTTACACAGCGGTGGTGGGAAGAGAGGCAATCATTTTTCTTTATCCACCTCTTTTTTTCTCTCTCTCTCTCTCTCTCACTCCCGAGCTGCAAAAGCAGCAGCCGACCCTGCTGAAAAAAACAGCTCAAGTTTTGAAACAGCTGGTAACTGGTTGACCAGTTCAGACCAGCTCCCAGCTGGACATGGTTTATCTGGTTGACCAGTTCAGACCAGCTCCCAGCTGGATATGGTTTATCTGGTTGACCAGTTCAGAGCAGCTCCCAGCTGGACATGGTTTTCCTGGTTGACCAGTTCAGACCAGCTCCCAGCTGGACATGGTTTTCCTGGTTGACCAGTTCAGACCAGCTCCTAGTTCAACATGGTTTGACCAGCTCAAGCTATGTTTTGAAAACCGCTGGTAGCTGACCAGCTACCAGCTCAGACAAGCTACCAGCACTAACTGGTTGACCAGCACATATACCCAGCTAGACCAGCTTTATGACTGGCTTCATGACCGGCTTCACCGGCTCAATTTTACAGCAGGGGCAGCCTGGCGTCTGTTTGCTTCAGCTGAATGTTGCACGTCGCCTTTCATTAATCGGCGCTCTTGCTGAGGGGCGACGGTCGTAATAATTTATTGATCAGTCCCGCTTCACACTTGACGGTGCATTCATTAAGCGGTATTTAGTGGCAGGGCAGTGACGCCCCCCCTCCTCCCCTCCACAGCCCGGGCAGGCCACCTGCTCGCTACCTGCTGGTGGGCCGCCAGCTTTCCATCCTGGGCTGAAGGCAACAGACTGAGCCGGATACTTTATTTCTGAGAGCGTACTGTCAGACATGTTACTGTTTTCCTCACAAGCTTATTTAGGGGTTGATAATGAGATGGTGGTGTTGGGGTAGGTAATCCCAGAGCAGTGCTTTTGGGGTTCTCGGCATCTTTAATGAGTGAAGAATGTTTACCTCCAGCTTTCTGGCAGAGCTTCAGCTGTTTGAATCGAGCTCCAGAGACACCAGTCAGGCAGGCAGGAGTGAGCTGGGGGGGGGGGGGGGGGGGGCACGTTTCTGTAATTCTCTTCTACCAGAACCTGCCTCCAGCCTTTTCTGTATTCCCAGTGAGGCTGGAGGTTAAATAAGTGTGCACCCTGGCTTTGTGCGTGTCTTGCTAGTTATGGACGTGATGCTTTTAACTTGTGGAGGAACCTATGCACGTGTAAATCGCTTAGGATTAAATGACAAAAATGTAAATGTAAATTAAATGGCCTTGGAGAGCCACAAGGCCTGCTAGTTACACTAGTTTTGGTTTTCAGCAAATATAGACCCATTTGAAACAACTGAGATGATTGAGCTGTGCAATTGACTTCTTTAACCCTGTAAGGTGTGCGGTCACAAATATGTAACAATAACTACTGGTAATTAAACGCAACTAAAGAGTTCTAGAACACTGACTTGAAGATTTTTGAGAAAAAATAACGAAAATAACATTCCAAATCCACACTCCTCTCCAAACGCTTAACCAGTTAAGTGATGAGTAGCAGTGAAATCCTCTGTGCTTTGACTCCACAGTATGAGTAGCAGTAAAATCCTCTGTGCTTCCACTCTGCAGTACCTGGGCTGCGAGGCCGCGGGATCGAAAGGCTGTCAGGCCAAAGCAGGTCTGATGAGCATTGTCCACTCTACAGCACCCAGGAGGGAATCACTGGCTCTAGCCTCCATGAAAACGCATCCTCAGCCGTTTGTCCTGCTTTTGCTGAAGCCTCCTCACATGAACCTCGCTCGTCGTGATCCACAGTAACCTATTATTTCTCAGGATACAAATTACCCTCATGCATATTTAATTCTGGACACGGCGCTGTCGTCCGCCTCCCCGCGCAGTGATTAATGGTGGGGAGCGGATTCCGTCTTCTTCTCCGAGGCCGTACGCACGCTTGCCGAAAGAACAATTATCCCCCTTCCTCTCCTCTCCTCTCCTCTATTCTGTTCTTTCGTTCTGTGCTGTACCTCCACGTTGCCACGGCGAGTGGCGTGTGGCGTGGTCGCATTAACGACCCGAGTTTGCTAATTATACCTGTGGATCCTCTTCCTCTCTCCCCCTGACAAAGGGACCTGAGAACTGGGCCACCGTTGCTACCCTGCATCCATAATTAAACACGCCCTGCTTCACGGAAGCAGAGTATGAGAGATATTTACATTTCAATGGGGGCCTTAATCGCAATGACGTCTCTGCCCCTACGCCACCCCGCGACACCGCAAATGTACTTCTAAGGACTGGTTCTACCACCATCAACACTTCATGTCAGTACACAGTACAGCTGTCTGCGGTACAAATAGATTTGCTAAAAAAACGGCTTTGGTGTGCCCTAGTAACTTGTCCACATTTCACTGGTGAAGGAAATAAATAATGCGAATCAAAATGAGTCTTCACCGGTGAGGTCTTGAAAGGAAATTTAAAGTGGGATTATTGTATTTGCTGTATTTACACAAGAAACTTCTGGTCCTTTTCATCCCGGGTTGTAAACGGGGTGTCTGTGTCCTTAAAGTCACTGTAGACTTGTAACGTAACCCTTTAAGTTGGAGGGTCCCCTGGATGTCTTTGAGCCTGAGTGGGGGTCCCTGGATCAGAAAAGGTTGATGCCCCTGCTATCAGGATGCTCTTTGTACCAAATTTAGCATCCTGCTGAATAAAGCATTCAGGATGCTGTGCAGTTCATTGGTATATTCACAAGTGCCTCACAACAAAATGCTAAATGCTGAAAAAACAGCTCAAGCTGGGTTTCAAAACAGCTGGTAGCTGGTTGACCAGTTCTGAACAGCTCCCTGCTCAACATGGTTCAGCTGGTTGGCCTGGTCAGGCCACCTCCCAGCTTGATATGGTTTGAACAGCTGAAACTATGTTTTGAAACAGCTGGTAGCTGGTTGACCAGCTCAGTCTAGCTACCAGCACTAGCTGGTTGACCAGCTCATACCCAGCTAGACCAGCTAATGACCAGCTTGACCAGCTCAATTTTCAAAGTTGGGCAAGCTGACATAGCTGGACTTCAAAGCAGGGTATCAAAACCAAGTCAGATACTGCCAATGAACACATAATTGAGTTGTTCATTGTAAACAGTAAAGGTAACTTAAAGGAACTGTGTAATGGCAGTCATTTTGTTTTACTGGCTTGTAAATTCTGTTTCTGAGTGAAACTTGCTCAATGTACCAGAATTCATTGTGCTCTTTTGTGGTGGCATTTTATTTTCTTGGTTGAGGATCTTAAAACAGCTGTTCTGTTGAATCTTCCTTATGCTGAGTAATGATTTGGCCAAATTGCATTTGGCAGGAGTCAAGACTTTTTTTAATAACTTGCCACAAAAGATATTTTGTTAAGTAATAGATTTTTATTCGCCTCAAGGGATATGCTTGTTAAACGTGCGGCCTGCAGTGATGCATTTCAATCAGTGACGGGGTGCGATGTTGAAATATACTGTGATTGTGCATGTGTTTGTGTGTGTGCGTATCTGTGTTCATTTAGGTTTGTTTGTGTGTGGGGGTGTGTGTGTGTGTTTATGCATGTATTTTGGTGTGTGTGTGTGTGTGTGTGTGTGTGTATGCATGTATTTCGGTGTGTGTGTGTGGGTGGGTGGGTGTATATATGTGTGTGTGTGTGTACTGTGTGTGTGTGTGTGTGTACTGTGTGTGTGTGTGTGTGTGTGTGTGGGTGGGTGGGTGTATATATATGTGTGTGTGTGTGTGTACTGTGTGTGTGTGTGTGTGTGTGGTTTTACGTTGTCAGGGGAAGGGAGTCGGACTCTGATAGCTGGGGGGCTGGGATGGTCAGTCCTGGGAACGTAGGCTGTGTGAGGGAACGGAAACTAAGCATGATGATGTCGACACAAAGGCCTCTTCCAGGAGGAGGAACAGACTGACACGCAAATGGCGGAGACAAAGTGAAATGAGGCACGGTGTTGGAATGGTCTGTGTACCGCGGGCTGCGGATAATGGCGGCGTTTCAGCGGAACGCCTCAAGAAGGGGTCTGAGCCGATAAACGGCAGTGAACACCATGGGTCTGAACCGAAGGAACAGTCTTCTTCTTTTTTCCCCTCATCTCCTTGAAAAGACACCGTGTAATCGAAAGATCATGCCTCTGGTATGCAGCGAGAAAACCAGTTCTTTCCAGCCCACCAGAGCGCAACCAATAAACAAACAAACTAATAAATAAATAAATGTTCCTCTGAGACGATTAGGGCCTGTATTTATAAAGTGTCTCAAAGAAGGAGTGCGAGTGCTAATCTGCGATTAACGTTTGCCTTTTTAGCTTTAGAATCAGTCTTCACTCGTAATTAATACAAAAGGTTACAACGTCACTGGGGGAAACCTGATCCTAGGTCAGAGCTCTTTGGTGCTTAATGAATTTGTGCCCAGTTCTCTAACGTCTTCTGGGAATGTGAATCCTGTTTTAACAATGTAAACCTCTATGGTTTGCTGAGGGTTGCCGGTTCGATCCCCCGCCCGGGCTGTGTCGAAGTGTCCTTGAGCAAGACACCTAACCCCCAAATGCTCCTGACGAGCTGGTCGGCGCCTTGCATGGCAGCCAATCACCGTCGGTGTGTGAGTGTGTGTATGAATGGGTGAATGAGAAGCATCAATTGTACAGCGCTTTGGATAAAGGCGCTATATAAATGCCAACCATTTACCATTTACATGTATCATCTGAAAGGGGGGGGGGGGGGTTTAATCCAGTGTGTGACTTTGCTGTCACTGTCATTTGCTTGTTGGTGGGAGTTTGCGGTGTTGGGAAAGCCTTTGGGTTTTGCTAAGAGTGTACCGCATGAACCTCTAGGGCAGGGGTTATGAAATCATGGTCCCCAAGGGCCAAAAACTGCTGGCTTGCCACCCTCCCTTTACCCGGCAGCACTAATTGTTCAGTTAAACCCAAGACTGAATTTGGATTCAAGGCCAGATTTGATGATGCCTGCTCTAGGCCCTAGATTGAAGTAATCATGTATATACCCCTCCCCCCCCTCCTCCCTTTTCCAACTTGCTATCTGCTCTTTCATCAGCACGGGGGGTCCGCCTGAGTACAGTAGAATGTGCCGGAAGTGGGTGTCTGGACAGACGGGAGTAAATAGACGCTCTGTTCTGGAAAAGCAAAAGCAGCGGTTTGTGTGCGTTATGCCCGGGGGCTGCTAACGACCGCCAGATCTCACGGAGAGACCTAAAATGGCCGCCTTTGTTTCTCCTCGGATTAATCCCTCACGCGGCGCAGCGGGTCACATTTCGGCCGTCGCCTACACCGCCTCATTTCTGTCTGGGTTAGATGGCCAGGTGAGATGTGGAGTTCCCCCATGCTCTGTAAAAAAAACACCCTTAATTCCCCCCTCCCTCACTAAGGCCTAAGGGCGGGGGGGGGGGGGGGGCTCATTAATGATGGCCCAGCACCACTGCCTCTGTACCACTGACTTCCTGTGAAAAGGAGGTGAGAGGCCTGGGTAAATGGGACAGGATGGGTGTCTGAGTTCTCCATCCGTGGGGACGGGGTATGGGAAGGAAGGTTGGGGGGGTTAGGGTGGAGGAGTTTTCATTAAAATGATTATGTGTGCCGCTCCCTCGATTGTTCTCTCTGGGGCCGAGTCGTCTTAAGGTCTCTTGTAGGTCTCTTAGCCGTGTAATTGTGGCTAATAAGAGCCACAATGGAAAAGGGCTTTGCTGTGATGTTATTGTGCCACTAACTGTGTCCAAATGATTTAAAATGTTTTTAGTTTCTAATACTCATTTGTTTTGCTGGTAATCACAGATTGTGATCTAGTCTGTAATAAGACGTCATAGAATGTAGAAATAACCAAGCGCCTGATTGATTATCTACAGTATCTATCTCTACAGGGTCTCTCTATCTCTATTTATCTCTCTTTATCTCCATCTCGCCCTATGTCTCTCTATATCTCTCTCTTTCTATCTCTATCTGTTTTTATTGGTGCTATTATTGAACGCTTCCTGCAGGTGTCCGTGTATCTATCTTTCGGCTCTGTGTGGAGCACCAATGCCGAGCAAATATTTCACGGAGTGGCTTCCGTGTAATTTTTACAAAATATTTTTGAAGCATTGGCCATGGGTTTGGCGCATTGGGGGAGGGTGGTGGAGGTGGGGGTGGAGGTGGAGGTGTTCTGGAAGTGTCTGGGCCCCTCCCTTCCCTGGGAGAGGCACTTTGTGTGCAGGCTTTGTTGTGTCTGCCCCTCTGATGTCCGCACTTTCATCGTTCCTCTGGAATAAACGCCAGCCCCCCCCCCCCCCCCCCTTCATCTCCGGCCTGGCAGCCGTAGCTCGTGTGAATCATTGATCTTGCATTCTCTCTCTCTCTCCCTCCCTCTCTATCTCTCTATCCCTCTATCTCTCTGTAGTCCTCTTCAGCGCCTGGATTTACTGGCCTGTTATCAGTGTTCAGCTCCCGGAGCCTCTGCACAGAAGTACTTAGTGTGCTGCTGCCATCGCATAGCTGTCTGTATTAGTCTTTGCCTGTAATAACTGGCCCTCCTTTGAATTCCACAATAAAGGACTACACTCGGCTGTTTGGATGTGGATGATATTAAAAGGTCTGCTTTACTATTCGCAGCTCAAAGAGTGCGTAGAGTCGGACCAAACCGAGCACGTGGAATACAGCTAAGGGAAAGGCTTTTCGGGTTTCATGAAAACCTCTTTAGGTTAAATATGTTTTGCCTTGTGAATGGCAAGGTGGATGCTGTTTTACAGAGTTGAGCATCTTGGCTGTCTGTGTAATCTCTGGCTGCTGACAGTTCTCTGTGCACCTCTGATAAGTAAAAGTGAGTCAGAGAGTCCAAAAGAAAGCAGTGCACTTTATTTAACCTTTCTGTGTCATTTTTATTTTTTTTATTTACCGTGTCTTTCCATGACCAGGTATATAGGTAAAAAAAAGGCTGCCATACATCAAAAATAATGATTACACATTAAATATGCACACAAAGGTTCTTATGGTTTTTAATTTACACTGTACATTATACACAGAAGATGAATGTGAGCCATGACCACAAACCTAAGCTGTGAAAATAAAACTAAAATAACTGAATAACTGACGTAAGGAAGAGTGCTCCTTCTACCTCCCAAGGCAGAGAGTGTTCTTCAAGTCTCGTTTGAGATAATGACCCAAATCCACACAGCCAGTGTGAAGTTTAGATTTAGAAATGGCATCGATGTAAAACGAAGAGGCTTGCCAGACATCCCTGGAGGAAAAAGTTCTTTTTTGTAATAATAACATAACTGCCTGTGACTGTTGAAATATTTATTTCTGTTCATTATTTGTCGTCTCCACACCCGGCACTGAGGAGCTGAAGGGGGGGGGAGAAAAATCTGTATCTTTGTAAAATGAAAATGATGATTTTTAGGAAATGGCTGTGCTCCATTTCCCCTAAGAGCACAGATTTATCTTGGTGTCTTTTTTTTTAGATCACGCCACTACAGTCCCTAAACTTTCTCTAAACACAGTGATGCAGAAACTGTAGTTCAGTGGGGTGGATAACTGGTTTCTATGGGGGAACATTTTCGGGGAGCCCAGTGCCTAAACGTCCATTTCATGGGCATGTACTAGCCTGACCCGCAGACCCTTTGCCATGATGGTAGCAAGCTAGCTTTGACTGAAAGGGTATATAAATGGGCCTTTGAACTACTGAACCAATCATAACTCTCATTTTCTTGCAAAATCAACATCTAATCAGATTAGTTGTGAGTAAGAAGCCTCCCCATTGTTTGGGTGAAAACTGCTACTGAGAATGGGTCTAAAAATAAAAAAGTATTATCCAATCCATTACCCAATTGGTGCTTAGCTGTGCTAATGGCTTCCAGGCTATTGGGTGCCTGCCACCAGCTATGCTGAGAATGAGGGAATGGAGAAAGATAAAGCAGGATGGCACAAGAAAGATGGAGGAACAAGGTCTCTTCCCTCCCCCTGTAGCTGGCTCTTGGACGGAAACTTAGATGTTTCCTTGAGCAAGAATGAGAGGACATTTCCTACTGCCTCTTAAGCTCTTTGAAGAGAAGAGGTTTCTTGGAATGTTTTGGAGGACAGTGTTATAGAACTTTCAATCACCAGGAGTGATTGTTACATCAGCATTTAGAATGTTCAGTTAAGAACATTCAGTGTTCTAGAACTCCGATCACATACTGTGACACGTTTGTGATCTCACACCTTTAAAGGGTTAAATGGCCACTGGCCTAGCCAGATTAATTTCACGTTTGTGTTTCACAGAGGGGGGAGGTGGGGACAAGGGGGGGCCTTCGTTTTAACGAGACAGGCTGACGCCCCACAGGAAAAAAAAATAAGACTAAGACAAAGCAAAAACCCCCGCCAAGCTCTCAGGAAATTTCATCCGTCTCTCCCGGCATTCATATCCACTGCAGGCCAACCGGCAATCAGCATGCTTGCTATACTAATTGCAGGGTTGCGTTTGTGCTAATTGCATAGTTTTCTGTTATCTTTAGCACTTGCCATTGTCACACCACGTCTGATTATTATTCAAATCCAAAGCACACAGCTTGCCACAGTATGCATCTTCCAGAAACACTCGAAACATCCGCAAACTTGTGTTAAAAAAACTTCAATCGGGACAGAGCAGTTGTGTTTCTGGATCTATTTTGATGTCTTGTACGGCCCCTTTTGCTACAGGTGTCCGGCGTATGTTCCATTTAGTCTTGCCCTGTTGGGTCAAAGGTCACAGAAGCTGTCACATGGCCAGAACAGCCGTGCGGTAGAGAGGCCTGTCGAGAACAAGGTGCGGACGTCCTCGCAGACTGGCTAATGCACTTGTAGCATAGAGAGACCACATGTTTACACTGGTCCAAATCAGTACCATGTTTTTTTTTTTATCTGAAAGTGGTCCCTGGCAGCCATTCAAATAAGGAATAAATGTTAGCAGTTGCAAAAGAAAAAAAGAAGAACCACTTTGAAGTGAGAGATTGAGGGCGGAACACACAGTGCATCATCTTTGCATGGGCTCTGCCTGCTGCTGATAACAGGAGAGGAGGCTGTATCTAGGAAACGGCTGTGTTACTATGGCGCTGAAGTCTCACTCTCTCTTCAGGAGACGAGTCACAGCCTCCCGTCTGATCTCAAAGCGGCATCCTCTGTAGACTCCAGCGGGTGTGAAACCCTGAGGGCATGGAGCAGGGAGACCCTGGAGGCGTTTCGCCGTGCCGTCTCAGAGCCAGGTTGCCAGGCCAAACAGGAAATCACCACATGACCGGAATTCACTGATGGCATATCAGAGTTTGTCAGCCCTAAAGGCAATTGACCGCATAACATGAAGTCACCAATGGCATATCAGAGTTTTCCAGGCCTAAAGGCCTAAAATCACCATTTCTCTGTTGGTGTCGCAGATTGAGGTTGCCAGGTCACCAATGGGAAATCACCATTTCTACTGTGGCATACTAGAGTGTGGTTGCCAGAACTGAAGGGAAATCTCCACTAAAATGGGAGACTCTGAATCCGCAGTGCATTTCAGCTACTTCCTGATGCCCGGTTTCATTTATCAGCCTGAGAAGTCTACATTTCCACAAACAAACACATTTTTCTCTTTTCGTTTTGTCAATGGCAGCTGTGGTGCACTTACACTTTATTTGTTGATAGTTTTGCGCGAACTGAAATCTGGCCCTGGGGATCACATTAAGCAGCTCATAACGCCTCTAAAGAGATGTGTTCAGCCACATCGGTGCTTACAGAAACGGAACCGTTTCTTCACGCGTCTCTTCGGAGGTGACGGAGAGTGGCTCCGTTCCCGGGGTCTGTACTGCAGGGTCTGTTTGCTGCTGTCTGTACTGCACTGCAGGGTCCGTTTGCTGTGCTGGAGAGCCTGTATGCTGGTGTCTGGCGCTGTTCTGCAGAGCCTGTTTGCTGTAGTCGGGCGCTGTTCTGCAGAGCCTGTTTGCTGTGCTGGAGAGCCGGGGATCAAGGGCATTGTTGATCCGGAGTTTCTCGGAGGCTTGGGATGCCAGGAGCGGCCTGCCGAGGATTTGTGCTCTTCAAATAGCGGCACCTGTCGGGTGGGGATTAGCTGGAAGCCCCCCGCTATTTCTGACCTGTTTCTCCCACTGCCTTCTGGGATAGGCTTTATTTCTTTATTTTTACGACAGCCAATTAAACGGTTAAATGTGGCTTGGGGGTGGGGGGGGGTGACAGCATTGAGTTGCAAGCTCAATTCCAAGAAGAGATCAGATTTTATTCTGGTCTAATGGAACGATGTGTAATGTTAAAGTCTCTCACAGTAATCTGTGTGAATTGCCTGCTTTTGCACCACAATTATTTGACCCTGACCTCCGTCAAATGATTATGTGAATTACTTTCACCCCTTTAGACACCAGTGGAAATTTTGGGTAGATTGTGTAAAACTCCCATTGGGGAGATTTTTCTCACCACTGGTCGAGGGTTTTTTTTCTCTCACTAGGGAGTTTTTGGCCTTGTGCTGTTTGGGGGCTTAGGGCTGATGACGTTTTTTTCTTCCCTTCTGTTACTCTGTACACCGTCTGTGGGACAGGCGCTATACAAATGAAATTGAATTGAATTGAATTGCCAACAGTTTCTCATTGCTCATTCTGTTTATTATTATTTTACCCCACAGCAAATACTGCAGTCATTCCCCTACCTACCCAGTGTGAAAGTGCACTGTTAACAAAAGAATGCTAAATTAATCTAAGGGGAGCTGGAGAACGAGGAGCTAAATAGCTATTGAGCAGCACATTTAGTGTTTTAGTGTCTCTGACATCTTCCTCTGACTTTTTTTTTTTTTACAGACCAAGGGATATGTAATATATGTCAACATGTTGTAAAACAGCACAGTGATTCATTATCTAAAGTTCCAGAAGTTATGCAGCCTACTTGAGTTTTTGTATTCAAGGTTTATTTGTGTCCATGCTCAGGAAATGTGAATCAAAATGACCTCCATTGTGTAACGCAAATAACAAGCAATCTTGTCTTTTTTCGCAATGTATTCTCTCCGTGGCACGGTTAAAAAGTATGACCTTTTTACTTGTTAGACCAGTCATAAATGATTCATAAATGATTCAGAACACATTCCTGGGTGTTGCTGTGGTGCGGCGGCGCTCATTAGCGCGGCGTGATGAAGACGTTTTATCGCGTTCGCCGCTGACATTTCACCGGAGCCGGCGGCTTCCCGGCGCGGTGAAGGTCGCCCAATCTCGCGGAAAGCCGCCGCAGCGGGACGGCGGCTTTGGAGGAGGTGGCGGGCCGGCCCTGTTGACCTCCCTCTTCGGCGCTCAAGCCTGCTAATCGGAGCGCGAGCGCGTCCGCTAAGGCCGCGCGGCTAGCGCAGGAATGGCGGCCTGACGGCCCGGCGGGCGGGTTAGCTTGCGAGGGCGATAAACTGGCCCTGCCCTGCAGATGGTCGCTCGCTGGGCAGCCTGTCCGGAAACATCCGGAGTTAATCCCCTTAATAAGGAGCGTGGGCGCCGGGCTCTTAAAGGGAAACTCGCTCCGGGTCTCCTGGGCTGCTCTCTCATCTCCGTGGTGTCGTCCCCTGGGGCTTCTCCTACCTCACCTCCAGCTCTCATCCTGGGGGCTGCTGGGTGGCTCCTCCACTTACACTGCAAAAACCAAAGAATAAGTCCATCTCGACAAGAATTTTTTTTGGTCTTAGAGAAAAGATTTTAAATGTAAATATATAGATTTTTGCTAAATGAAATGGGGTAAGGAAGTGGTGTAACAAACAGTAACTTAAATGGAGCATAATCTCTCACTGCGCTGTGCAAACAAAGGTGTGTGTGTGTGAGACGTTCCCCATGGCTTTGTCTCTCAGCTCCACGCTACTGTGAAAAGGTCCATCCATCCATCCATCCATCTGTCATGATCTTGTGTCTGCTTTCTGAGTTCTGAGATATTGAGCTTCAACGCTTTCACATCCTAGCACCGTAAAATTAAAGTGCAGGGCAGTTCTTCATAAATCAAAATGACAGATGCTCTAAACGTACATGTACAATATCATAATCTTATGAAATTCCCCTATGAACAACATATTTATGACACAAATTTTTTAATAAAAATTATAACTTCCCAAAGTGTGCATATCTTCACTTTTCTTTTCCGACGGCACACAGATGGACGACAAACAATGCCCTTCTTTCCATCACAAAGGTCTTTCTCAAATGGGGAAATATGGAATATGTTGCTGGAATTTTTATTTTATTGTAGCTATTTGCTTAACCAGTGCCCTATTACGGAGCAGGTTGCACAACACTTTTTTAACCTACTGTCCATTTTGATGGCTGGATATAGAGAAGCGATTCAGGTGAAGTACCTTGCTCAAAGCTTTAGTCGTCAACTCCTGCTGAACCTGGGTCTTGAATTGCAGTTATCAGGTGACTGGGGCAGTTCCCTCAACATGAGGTGACACCATGAACTGACAGAGGAATTCAAGCCTGGTTATTATTTTCCGAACATTTCCCAAGAAAACATACCATCACTACTACACATACTGTGTCCAGCTTCTTAGTAGTGCTGGTCAGTCTTTCTCCTTTTAAAATATTTATAAAATATTTTGCCGAGACGTTGTTATCGGGGGAGCTCAGGGCTGGCGGCTCTCTTAAACACTGTCTGAGGCTTACCTTCCAGCTACCGTTTCCACAGACTGAATAGCTGACGGCTGTTGAAGTTAATTTGATAAAGAAAGTAGAAAAAGTAGTAGTAGTAGTGCTCAGAAAATAAACCCCAGAGGAAGAAGTGGTCCACGGTACGTGCGGAGCAAGAAAAGCAGAATTATACATCCTCTGTAAATCCAATCAATGTGAACTTTCCCTGGGCGCTATTTTCTCTTGTCTTCCTGAGAAGAACTTTAAAACATAGCAACTTTTTGGAGGTCATTGTTCAAACTGCTGACATTTAAAAATCCCACAAGCATCACGTAATAGTGCGGGGGTGGGGCACATGCCAATGGCAGGGTGGAGGCTGTGATGTTTTTTTGTGCCACAAAGCACTAGTGGAGGATGAGACTGTAGCTTGACTCTGGCTGTTCCTGTCACTCCCTGGACTGTGATTGTAGCTTGGCTGTTCCTGTCACTCCCCAGACTGGAATTGTAGCTTGGCTTTGGCTGTTCATGTCACTCCCCGGACTGTGATTGTAGCTTGGCTTTGGTTGTTCATGTCACTCCCTGGACTGTGATTGTAGCTTGGCTGTTCCTCTTACTCCCCAGACTGGAATTGTAGCTTGGCTTTAGCTGTTCCTGTTATTCCACAGTCTGGTTGGCTGTTTGGCTGTACCTCTCACCTCCCCCCGCTGCATTAGTGTCCACTCCCAGCGAGTTACCGGGCTCCGGTCCAATTCGATGAGGTTATAATTGCTCAAAGACGCATTGTTCTGCTCTTTTTCGAGGACCCAACAGCCCCATTGTTCTACAAAAAAAAATTAGGACTGCAGGTGCTAGAGCTATCGATGTGGAAAAATAGGCAATGAAAAACCCCCCAAAAATGTTATTCTAATTTGCAAGATGTGCTGCCTGGAACCAACTAGTTGTGCAGGGACCTGAGTTTTGGGAACAATGATCTGGAAAATGATCTGTGCAACTCTTGGCGAATCACCCCGGGAGGTAATCTTTCCATAAGGAATTCTCCAGAATTCCTGAAAGAGCGGGCACGGTATTCTCACGCCCGCATATAAGCTCCCCTCAGGGTGTAATCCAAAGGTTTTGGAGCAGGAGTGCAGAACTTTTCGGCTGACGTGTATGCAGGTTTGTTTCCAGCAATTACCCTGGTGCGAATAGCGTATTAACTGCATACGCAAACGCTGGTTCAGTCGGCCATAGATGAGATCACTGTGAGAAGCTTCCAGAACTCACACACACAGAAACAGCCTTCTCTTCACGAGCCTGTCAAGAAACGCTCAGAATCAGGCCGCTAAATGAGCGGGCTAATTAAATATCAGAGAGCAGCATAAAGTTGGCGGGAATTCCAGAAAGTGGTATGCTCCCCCCCTCCATATAGACACCACGGACAGTATTCCCACTGATCCGGTTTTAATGAATCTCCTCCCTGCCTCGAGCTCCGGGGTATCCGCCGGTTTTCCGTGGAGAAGGAAGACTCTGTTTTCCGAGGAGAATGGAGCTGCCATAACCACTGCCTTCAGCTGGGCTGTGTAATCAGAAACTCCTAGTGGGCAGTTTACGGCATCAGGAACTGACCCCGTGTCACACCCACCCCGCCCCCTCCATCCCAACCCCCCCAGTATGAGAATGTTAAATCACCTAACCGTTTTAGCCAGTCCCCCCAACCCAGAGCAGGTTTTTACAAATCTTTTACCAGCTGTCAGACATTGGGCCTGCTGGCTATAACGACCACCCCCCCTCACCCTCTACCCCCCATCCCACCATCTACACTCCCATTACTTATGTGTCTGCAGTAGTGGCTGGTTCTGGTACACTGCTCAACTTATGTAATCCTCAAAATTAGGTGTGGGGGGGGGGGGGGGGGGTGAGGGGTGAAGGGGGGCTTTGTCCTCAATTCACATGTACTCTGCCCTTAGGCTATTACTCTGAAAGGATTCCTTTTGTAGAGAGAGGGAGAGGGAGAGAGAGAGAAGCGAAAGTGAGAAGGAGAGAGAGGAGACAGTGGGGAGAAAGAGAATGAGATGGAGTGAATGAGGGAGGGAGAGAGAGAAGGAGAAAGAGAAGGTGAGAGAGTGCAAAGGAGAGAAAGAGAGCAAAAGAGAGAGAGAGAAAGAGAGAGAGAGAGAACAGATTGTGGTGCAGGGCGGTGGCACAGAAGCCATTGAAGTGGAGCCTTCAGTAACTGTCACTTCAGATTAATGTCCTCTGGGACTGCATGAGTACAGCTCTGTTATTTTATAGCTCGCCATTTTAGGGGGAGGGGTGGCAACTGAGTGATCCTTTTCCCAAATTGAGACATGACGTGAGCCTTTTAAGAGAAAAGGCCCCACCTAGCTGTGTGTGGGGTGTTCTGTGCCACATCTGGACAAAATGGCGGCTGGGTGGAGCTCTGCTGGCTTCGGGGCCTGCAGGCCTGCACTCTGAGTAATGAATGGGGGTGATGCAGCACGTCAGACCAAGATGGCTGCCGGCCAACGTCAGCCTGAACCTTTATTTTATTTATTTTGGCTTTGAACGGAGAAGGAGCTTTTTTAAAAAATAAAAAAATAAAAAAGACTCATGGTTGGAGGAACGAGAAGTGAATAACGGACATTTGTCTGGTCTGTGGCCTGTTTGTCGTTCTGTTCCCGGTTTTCTCCAGGAGAAAGGGAGAGGGCAGTGACGCCTGTTTGGTGAAAGAGTCGTGTTTTCCGTGATTGAGAAATGTCCCGGGGAGGTGGCTGTTGTTGTTGAGCGAGGTGCGTGAAATGAGAGGTCGCCCGCGATGTTGTACCTGCCTTTCTCTCCGTGAGGTGAGGCAGAACCGCCGCTTTGTGCCGACCTGCAGAGCTCCGGACCCCAATCTGGATTTCCCATCAACCCCCTGTCCTTTTGTGGGGAGAAAACGGCTCGGAGCAAATTTGCCGTGATGCAAAATGATCAAAACCACAACTGCTATAAAGACATACTAAAATTCAACTGAATATGGAAATACAATAGTCTGTCCAACTGGAACAATGGACGTTTTGTCCTAATAAAATAAATACATCATTAAATAAAAGACCTTGAGGAAATTGAAGGAGATTATTGGTTTAAAGAAAACCAGGACCTCAGATTTAGCTGGTTAAGGTGTGAGATCACACATGCCATTAGAATGTTTTGAAGCGAACATTCTAATGCTGATGTAACAATCACTAAAAGTAAGTTCTAGAACACTGACTTCCAAACATTCTAAGAAACCTACTCTTCAAAGGGTTCAGGAAATTGAGGGGGACAGCGGGGTTTGAAGAAGCCCAGGATTGGGGATTTAAACAGGCTGGGTGAGTAATGGGACTGTGGACCGTCTCTTCTCCCCGCTCTTGGCAATCCATCATGGAACAGCAAGTGTTTATCCCGCCAGAGATTCTACCTTCCGTTACCTCGCCGTGGAGCTGGGAGGGAGAACAGAGAGAAACTCAATGACATGAGGAGCCTGTCAGACTGTACGCACAGACACGCACATACATGCACATACACACACACACAGAGACACGCACATACATGCACATACATGTACATAAACACACACATACACATACACACAGACACGCACATACAAGCATATACACAGAAATACACACACACCCACACCCACATACACAGACATACACATATACATACACACATGCACACGCACACATACATACACACACATACACACACACACACAGACACACACATACACACACACACACACACACACACACACATACACACATACACATACACATACACATGCACATGCACACAGACACAACACACACACATACACCAGGCCGAGACTCCTGCCAGCTCATCAGCAGATTAATTAAGATGAATTGCAGAGCATGATCAAACGAATGAGAAACAGAGAATCAGAAAAAGCCAAGGAAGGAATTGTCCTACACATCATTTTGCATAAGGTTGTGGCCTATTGGATTTGCAACATAATTAAGTGGTATAAATGGCTCAGACTGGACAATTGCTATAGCACACATCATACCTTTTTAAAAAGGTTGTTTGCTAACACCTTTTTAAATTCATGAAGGAGTTTACATTCTAACTCTATGTCCTCTGTACTCATTTGTTATTGAGGCCGTACACTTGTAATACAGTACAGCCCTCAAGCCAGAGGTCCAAAGATGTTTGGATGTTCTTCTCATCTTGACAGTGAGGAAGACAGAACTCTCAGAATGCATGCCAGTACCGGGGTTATGTATTATTAATTTGGAATTTCGCATGCATTGTAAACACTGTCACCAGAAAGCACGGTAGACATAAGAACATCCAACACCCTGCCAACCTGTCTCCTAACCCACTGAATGAACTTTGTTCCTGGAGGAAACAACTTCTGTATGTTCTAAACCGTGCAGTGCTGTCCCGCTGCACGGAATTATGGGAGCAGGGGCGTGTCCAAAAAGGGTGGCTTTTCATGGGCTAATACGCAGTAACTATTGCCGATAGTGAGTCTAGCCACCCCGTAAATAGAATCCTGGTTAACCCCCTTGCGTGGCAGGACAATCGACGGTGGCTGATGGATATGCGGACAGGGCCGTAATGTCGTCTCTGAGGGGTTGGGAGTGTATGGGCCAGTGTTCTCCCATGTCCAGGCTTCCTGTAGGAAGAGGGAGAGAATCGGTCATGACTCCGGCGCTGTTCTCTGGAGCTCAAAGATAAACGGCGAAACAATCAGAGAGTGTAAGAGTGGGATAGAGAGCGAGAGAGAACGAAAGAGAGAGAGAGAGAGAGAGAGGAACAGAGAGGTCGATGCTTTGGTAGTACAAGTGCTGGATTTGTATTGCCAATAAGGCACTTTGAATTGAATTGTGTTGAAAGAGTGGGATAGACAGATAAAGAGCAAAGCCACTGGGGTGGCTTTCACCATTGAAGGAAGAACTGTGTTTCTTATCCTCTTGAAGCTGCAACCATAAACCTTGTTCCCACTGCAGCCAAAGCTCTGCCAATTTCTATAGCAGCGTGTAAATATCCTGATGGTAATTTTCCTGATCAAACCTGGAGGACTGCAGTCTCTGCTGGTCTTTTGTGATTTCAGCCGATTCAGGTCTTGGAAACGAGGTGTCCAGACTCTTTAGCCAATCAATTACTTAAATTGAGCTCTTAAGTGCAGGAATACATGAAGAGCCAGCAGACACGGCCCAGGCCCTCCGGGATTTCAGTTTGGCATCGTCGATTTACAGAGTAATCAAAGACAACTGCCAGAGGTGGGACTTCACTCGGTGTCAAATCCCCTTCAGGCTCAAAGTAAAAATACAAAAACAGGAGCCAATGACAAATGGCCAAAATCTCAGCCCTATTGAGAGAGGCCATGGCTCTGACATTTCTTACTTTCTTTTTATTTTATTTCTTTTAATTTGAATTATGAAAAAAAATAAAAATGTGATTTTCTTTTTGAATTCATGTTCATTGTTCATTGGAGAGTCTACCATTTCTTTCTTTATGCATTTATGGAAAAGTTATTACCCACTAGAGTTCTGATTAAGAGATGACCAAGAGATGAAACCGCGTGGGTAAAAGAATAAAAATGCTTCTCATTATTTCCCGCTTTCCTCAGAAGAGGCATTCTCAGTGGGCCTGCCTGCCTTTTTTCGACTGATTTTGTTAAGAAGGCAAAGTGCCCTTTTAGATGGCGTGCCGTGCTCTACAGGGTAAATACCGGCAGCTTCTCTTGTGTTTATAGACAGACGCCGCACAGCTGAACGCACTACCAACGACACGGTTTTCATCTGAAACGAGGAGGACGCGTGCCACTTAATATGGCACTCGCATATGGAAGAACAAGCCCGCTTCTGCAGCGGAAATATGCTAAAACTTTCTGTGTGATTCATCCCAGTATTTCAAACGGCTACCAAGGGCAGTGTGCTTCTGTAGAATGAGTTTGTACAGTCAATGTAAATGGATTACTCCCATGAAAATTTAGCTTTGAATTGTTTTGAGTTGTTGCACTTACAGTACATATTGTACAGTTTTTTTTATTTTTATGGTTATTTTCCCAGAATAGATTTTGTACCTCCTAAAAAGTGTGAACGTAAATCCTGATTTAAGTTTTTTATTTCTTTTTTACTGGTTTTGCACTCACAGGCAGTATTGTTTTGGGTTTGCCCCAGGGTAAAGGGTGAAGGAGAGGACTGAAATCCTGTAACGGTCATTGCGTTCTCTTCCTGGTTTTCTGAGCACACACTCCATGTCTTGTTTGTTATGGGTACAGAGGATTACTATGAGGGAACTGAACGGAAGTCTGCAGGAGAAAAGGCCTCTGTTTACCCATGCAGAGAGGAGTGGGGTGGGGTGGGGTGGGGTGGGGTGGGGTGGTGGGATTAAATGCTTGAGTGATGTTCAGGAGCCATGCCCACCACCACGCCACAGGGTTAATGGAGTCTGACGAAGTCTCTGGACAAAAACCGTGACGATGGCAGCACACTGGCGAAGTCGACATGTGCCTTTGACCCCGAAACACACTGCTACTTCCCCCTGGCACGCGGCTGATTGGCTGAGAAAGTGCCAATCAGATGTTCCCTGTAGAAACAGGAAGTGACCTAACTCTGCATCTATGTGCCGGTTAAAGCGAAGATGTCAGGAAAGATTTATTGCAAGCAGAAAGCTGTGCGTTGTTGAAGTGTGTCAGTGGAAACACAGCACAGTGACCCATTGTAAACGCTTAGCTCTTTCTGTACCTCAGCTAGAGAGTCAGGTCAAACAGCCATTGTGGAAGGTTAAGATGGCTTCCTTTCAATTACTGGTATTGAGCAGTGGTGAAGGAATATTCTCTCTCTCTCTCTCTCTCTCTCTCTCTCTCTCTCTCTCTCTCTCTCTCTCTCTCTCTCTCTCTCTCTCTCTCTCTCTCTCTCTCTCTCTCTCTCTCTCTCTCTCTCTCTCTCTCTCTCTCTCTCTCTCTCTCTCTCTCTCTCTCTCTCTCTCTCTGCAATTGATCCCAGTGCCAGAGAAAGGTTCTCAAGATGTGAGTAGTTTATCAGCCAGTGAAGAGGAAGCCATTGTGGGCTGACAAGGCTCAAAGTCCAGTCCCAGCATCCTTTCTCCAGTCTCAGATTTCAGAAATCATGGCAGGTCCCAGACATTACTGAACATTTAGGCATTTAGAATCTGAGCCAGAGTAACACGTGTGTTTCTTTTTTTTAAATTATTTTCTTTATTATATTACATACATTCTTAGGCTGCTATCTGTTAAAGGTGCAGTTGGGTCATTATAAAAAAAAATAAGGGTTGAATCGTCGCTCACTCCAGGGGCTTGTCTGCCCCCCTGCCTGTTTGAGGATTAGCTCTGGGCTCTGACCAGCTTTACCAGTTCAATTTTCAAGCCTGGTGAAGCTGGCATAGCTGGATCTTACAGCAGGGCTCACTGTCCAATCACGACTCTCCAGCAGGCTGTGGGGTTTGGGGAGCACTGGCTAACGGTATTGCACTTCCTCTGGCTTCTCCCCCCGACCATCTTCCACACCATGGAGAGCGGATAAGACGGTGCTTCAGAGGAACTAAAATGGAGACTGGCGGTGTGTCAGCTGTCCGTGGAAGCGGTTTTGCCTTCAAGCACTTCCTTTCATGTAGATTATAACGAGTACATTTCCGGGGCCTTCTCTTCATGTGTATATATATCCCATCAGGCTGTTTGTTAAGAAAAACGGGGAGGGGGGTGGGCCTTGGCATAGCCGACGATGGCAGCTGTATCAGAGACGATGCATTCCGCGGCGGTTAATTACAAATCAATTAACGACTTGTACATCTCTGAGCGCGTTCATTATGTGCAATTATACCGATTTCTGACGAAAAAGGGCAAGCGGCTCCGATCAATTGGGTTTTGATTGGCGGCATTTTAATCATCCGCAGCGGTAAATGTCGTACTGTACTGCAGCTGTGGTTTCCCATAATTCCTCACAAGATGGAGGTTTCCGGATATCTGCAGTGACAGGCTTGCCTTCAGAGCGCTTTGTAAGGCATTTTCACCGGCACGGTTGCTGCAAAATTGCATGTGTACTGCATGTTTGTTTATTTTTTGCCACATGAGTTTGTATGTGCATTACATTTATATTGTTGTATTAGTTTATATTATGTTTAAATGCGTATGTATTGGATGGGGCATGTATTGATGGGGCCTTTTTTTTTTGTTTAAGTATACACGTTAAAAAGTTTCCTTATATACCTTTTGCACTGTATAGTGAATGTAAAATGTCTTTTATAAATACATACTGTTTTGTTTTTGTGCTGAAAATTAAAAGACAGCATGTATTATTGCTGAATAACCAAAAAACAAGCTCAGTGAGATCAGCGCTACATTGTGCCTATATGCCTGGGGTGCAATCCATATGTGAGGGGGCCGCAAACACGGTGGCGGGGGTGCCAAACGATGGGAAAATTGAACACTGCATTGTGTTCACGATCGTCTGCAAACACCCCCCCCCCCCAGGTCTATTCTTACTAACTATACCACCCCTCTCCCCCTCCCCCTCCCCCTGCAAGCTCGCCTGGGGTAGCACAAAGGTTTGGGCCTGCCCTGGCGATGTACTACAAACTACAAATTAGTTTTCACAAGGCCAAATCCGCCAATTATGCTAACGAGTTCACAGAGGGTGAAGGAGGGTGGGAGACCCAGGGGAAGGGGTTAGGGGTCCCCCCCCTCCACTGGGAAACCGTGTGAGGCTGTAGTGAGATCTGTAGTCAGGTCTGTGTGCTAACCGCTAACCATTAGCGCACGCTCAGTAGACCATGTACACAGCGCACAGCTTCCCCTCCTCAGCTGATGAGCATGTGGTCTTCTCCTTTTTTGTATTCCTCTGTTCACGTGTGGCTGAATGTGTGTGTGTGTGTGTGAGAGAGAGAAGTGAGAGAGGGCCTGCACAGTGACAATTCTGCAGGAAACAGAAGTAGCTATCGA